>NC_056717.1:18148356-18360856 GCF_018831695.1 Puntigrus tetrazona | reverse complement strand
CTTTTGGAAGATGCTTATGTTTTGCTTGAATGCGTTTAATCAATGTGAATGATTGAATTGGGAGTCTCTGAAGGCCGGTGGTTTTAGGGATTATTGATAACGCATTATCATTAGATGAAACAAAAAGACAATACACTAAAATGGCATGTTTGTGGTAATTGATCGTCCGCGGTTAATTTCAAAGTGCAAATATGTTAATGTTTTAGGATGTGTTGACTGTGTTATTGTGGTCAAAAATCAGTTGTACATTACTGTCTGCGAAGTGTGGGTGGGATTATGAAATCAGTGCAATGCTTGCAACAATATTAAAGCATGCTATCACTCATTCTGCTGAGATGGTCTTTGCAGAACAGTAGATCATAGTAATAAATCAATCTTTCTGCCTGTGGTTATCTTCATTATGTAGGTGCTGTGCAGAGCCACAAGAGGGCCATGTCTGATAACAGCACCGGCAGCACTGGGTCATCCAGTAATAGCTGGACTTTGCTGTCTCCAGAGGTTTGCAAAGCCTATTATAAATGCTTGTGTTTATTGTTTGATTTGTATGTATGAATCATGATGTGTATTTTTGATTTTTAGGAGGCTGCTGCGGACCCCACTTCACCAGTGGATGATGGGACGGAGAGTATTGGAGATGCACCCAGTCTTTCAGAGGAAATCGCAGGTTATAACCTAATTTCCCCTTAATGCTACTTTTTAATTAATAGTAAGGATCTGTATTATTCTGGAAATTGGTCATTTTTGTTTGCACTATTGTTTAAAATTTTGGGGTCATGAAGATGTTGTGGCTTTTTTTTATTTTTAATTTTGTATTAATATTTTGTCCAGCAAGGACGCATTAAATTGACCCAAAGTGACTTTAAAATAGTATTGTTTTTGTATTAATCTTTAAATATTTATTGGTTCTTTGGAACTGTATATTTATCAAAGAATTGTGAAAAAAGTCTAAAATAAAAAGCAGCGCAATTGTTTTCAGGATTATATAATAAAAATGTTTCTTGAGCACCAGAACAATGTAGTAGAATTATTTCTGAAGATTTATGTGACATTGAAGGCTGGAGTAATGACTGCTGACAATTCAGCTTTGACGACACAGTAAGAATTTATATTGTAAAAAAAATATACAAATACGTTTTTAAATTGTATTAAAATTTCACAATATTACTAGCCAAAGAAATGCGGCCTTGGTGAGCATACAAGACATACAAGCATACGACTTTAAATAATTGTACCACCCGAAACCATTTGAACCGTTGTGTATGTTAATGTGCTGCTTATAGGATCTGTTGAACGAAACGCCTTCATCGCTGCAGTTGTAACACCAATTAGTTGTTCATGTAATTTGAAGCCGTATTTATTTCAGGAAGCTCTTTGGAGATGAGGTCACATGACCCCGAAACGCCAATGGTGGAGACTGTTTTGTCAGAGGAGGGTCACCAGGTCAGTGCATCACCACCGGTATGTAAAGCGCAATGACGTTCAGTTATCATTTTATATCACAGTATTTGATTTCTACACTTTATTCACACAAGTATGGCTTGGTCTTTTAAAGTCAACCTGAATCAGAATTTTGCCAGTTCCGTTTGTTCAGATGTCCATTAATGCATTAAAAAAACCCAAATAAATAAACTTACAGTGAAAATTTTAATCTAATTATAAACTTATTTTTCTCTGTTTATCTACGAAACTTACAATAAATGGTGGATGCAGTCTGATTTTGAAGTGCAGAGTGACTTTTTCTTGACGCTTAATGCCAAACTGTCTACTTCATCAAAGACTAACAATTGAATTGTTGTTGGATATCCAGATTTGCCAGGAAACATCTCCAGATTTCTTTGAGGAAATGGCAGCTTCTGGTCATACCGATGTTGAGCTTGATCCTGAGATCCACGCTCCTGTCATCCATGACACAATCACCAGTTCTCCGCCTGACAGTGACCTTCTGGGCGCTGTTCCCTTCAGCATCGCTACAGAATCAGCCTTTCAGTTTTCAGAGGAGTCGGTCCTTGACGTACCCACCGAAGAGGACGTTGCTGATATCTTCCCTGGCCAGCATGTTCCAGTCCAAGAGAGCCCCGCCCCTGAGCCAGAGCCCAAAATCACCTCCACTCCCCAACCATTCAGAGAAATGAGCTTTTCTCCAGATGTTCTTGTGAGCCCCATCCCTGAAATCAGTGATTCTTCTGCAGTCCCTGTGCTGGATATTCATGCTGATGTACATCCTGCTCCTGAAACTCCGCCTCTGGCCCCGCCCTCTGAGACAGACACAGGAATTGGTTCCACAATAGAAAGCCTTGCCCCCGACAGCCTTTACCCTGAAACAATTGGTTTGGTTGAAACTGATGAGGAGCCTACCTTTGAGAAAGAAGAGATAGAGCTACCAGAGAAATTCCCAGATGTTATCAGAGAGCCAGGTATTTTTATTACATTTAGACAGTGGTTTATGTACTATTCTAACTATATATATATATAAGGGTCAAAAATTTAAAATCTGAAAACGCCATCATTTTCCAACCCACTTTTCCCATATTTCTGCTTATCTAGTTTCTCCTTGTTTTATTTCTGTAATGTTCAGAATCCCTTGGTCCTGAACTTCCAGCAGAAGACGACGGCCTGAGGCTCCGACACGTGCAACCTACCATATTGTTGAAGCGAAGCTCAGACGAGGAGGAAGAGGAAGAGGAGGAATTCAACCTGCCAGCGAGGAAAGAGGAGAAACGAGGTTTCTCTTTGAATCAGCTGATAGTGGGAGCTTTGGTCCTGCTCTGTGTCGGATCGTTCTTTTTCTCCGGTGAGTTTTTTTTGTGTGACATTGATGTGAATCTAAAAAGTCACAAATCTAAATCACACTCTGTAATTGTTCCTATAAAACAGATGTCGCATGACATCACACATAACATCGGTTGTGCATAATTCATATTTAGCCGACGGTTACGAGCACACTCCTCATTATACACGATAAAGTCCATTCATTTCCCATTTTCAGTGGTTGCATTCATGTTGTTATGCCTCCAGGTTCTGTGGTTGATCTGACTGATGGTAGGTGCATAGTTTGAGCTAGATGGCAGTATATGCTTGTGTTTGAGCTGTAGATTGGAGTTGCCTCCAGTGCTGATAATGGTAGAGTTTGTCCCCATTACATATTCAAACATTAACAAATGAGTGGGGAAAAAGGTACATTCACCTGAGGGCAGCCTCTATCATCAGCCTGGATGCTTTACCAAGGGAGTTGCACTGCTTTACCAAGGGCCTAGTTGCACTGCTTTACCAATCAGCTAGTTGCTTCTGCTCTTTCCTTTTTAAAGATGAAGTGTATAATTCCTGGGCCTCTTCCAACATGCAGGGAGCTTCCCAAACTTAAAGTTTTGTCCAGGCCACTGCAGTTGGTTTGCCATTTGGACAAGAAATTACACACTTCACCTTTTTTTTTCTTTTCTTTCTTTTAGTCATTTAGTTACTGTAGTGGCTGACTCACCCTGAAATGGCTTAATGCTGAGATTCTGCTGACATTGTTTTTGTAGAGAATGCCAGGGTTACTAAATTAAAATGAGCTTGTTTATTTAAAATAATTAAATTAAAAAGGTTGGGTGTCATTTAAGATTAAATTTGTTCTTTTCATTTTTCCATTTTCTTCTTCATAAAGTGTTTTCTATTTAATGAAAATACAGTATTATTGTAAAAATAGGTTTTTTATTATTATTATTATTATTATTAATAGGCTAAATTTGATTATAATCAAAAATCTATTTTGATATTTATAAATTAATTCCTGTAATGTCAAAGCTGAATTTTCAGCATCATTACTCCAGTCACATAATCCTTTAGAATTTATTATCTGATTGGCGTTTAAGAAACATTTCGTATTGTTGTAATTGTGACACAGCTCTAGATTGTTTGATGGAGAAAAGTTTAAAAGATCAGCAAATAGAAATATTTTGTAACATTATAAATACCTTTTATGGCCACTTTTTAATTAATTAATGAATCCTTGCATAATAAATATATTAATTTCTTTTTCAAAAACAAAAAAGGATCTTACTGACCCCAAACTTTTCAGTGTGTTACAGAAAGTCCTGGTTCATATATCCAGACAAAACATGCCTGTGAAAAACAATCTAACTCCACAAATGTGTGACTGCTGTAGCATAAACTACACTGACTGAGTTTTGGACACTAACAGTTTTGTAATTCACTTCATTTTATTTGTAAAATCTCAAAAAACATTACTAATCTATTTTCTCTCCCACAGATGATTTTGATGGTACAGAATTAAGCGACCAGGTTGGTGCATTGCTTTATTTTTGTCTTCATTCGGTTTCATTATTAACATGTACAAGTTCATTCATCTCTGACTTGTGTCTCTGTTTCTAGGAACTTCTTGATAAACTTGCTCAAGAGAATAAACAAATAAATATATTAGAGGCTCAGATTGAGGTTAGTACATAGTTCCTCGATTTTGTAACTTTGGCTATATGCCATAAGGAAATCTCATGGCATTAATGGCGAAAACTTCATATCAAAGTCTTCTGGTTCTATGTGAATGCAGATTTCGCATTACATGACCTTGTTGCAATCTCTATAGCACATTTCAGCAATTATTTTCAGATGTTGAACTCTTAGGATATGGTGTTGTTGTTTTTTTTTTGATCAGTCGCAGAAAGGAGAGTTGGACCGGGCTCTGAAAATGGCAGCAGATATGCAAAGCACTGAAAAGGGAGCGCTGGAAAATGAGAACGTTAAATTGAAAGAACAACTGTCTGATCTGCCTGGGTTAAAAGAAGAACTACAGACGCTGAGAGCGAGAGTTGCTGAGCTCACAAAGCTTACCGGTATGATGAGAGAGTGGGAAGGGCACATGAACACTATTTGAATTTTAAAACCCGGCTAAATTTGGATGTATTTGGATAGGATATGTAGATTTAACAGTCAGAAGATTGAAAAAGATGAGAACGAGGTTGTTAGCTTTCACCCAAATATTTTTTTATCTTCTATTCAGCGAGGACACTTACGAGACACTAAAGACATCTATGGGACTAATGATATACTATTTAAATACACGCTTTTCTTTTGAACTTTTATAATAATCAAAAAATCAGAGAAATGTGAAGCTGAATACTGGAATAACGGATGCTGAAATTTGACAATAAAGGAATAAATACATTAATAAATTTTTGTTTCACATAGAAAGCAGTTATTCAATTTGTGATAATGGTATAAAAAGTATTACTGCTTTTATTGTATTGCCAATAAAATAAATGCAGCCCTGGTGAGCATACATCACAAATTTTTGAATGGGAGTGTATTTTTATACGCAAATAAGTAATAAAATAAATACTAATAAACTAACCCATGAATTGGTTATGAGCTGATATTAGAGATTTTTTAAAAAAATTGTCAGCATCTGCTGTTGTTGGATATTTAATTTAATAATTGCTCATTTTTATTTACATTTTAGATTTAACTTTGTCACATAACCCTGACTGGAAGTTTATCTAAAAAAACATTAATAATTTAAACA
Organism: Puntigrus tetrazona; assembly: GCF_018831695.1. Taxonomy (NCBI): domain Eukaryota; kingdom Metazoa; phylum Chordata; class Actinopteri; order Cypriniformes; family Cyprinidae; genus Puntigrus; species Puntigrus tetrazona. The sequence goes on along the minus strand of NC_056717.1, from coordinate 18,355,338 downwards.
ATGTTAAATGGAAATTTTAGCAAACTTCAAGACAAGTGCCTTTTATCATGCATCCCCCATTTTCTCACTGCTCATTATAATATTGTGTCCCCTAAATCCAACCAAAATATTGGTTGTTTCAATACTGTTCTGTTTAGATAATGTTTTTTTTCCTCATTGTTTTACAACCCTACATCAGTTGTAAGCTGAAATGTGGAATAATATGTATGCTTTGTATTCTGCCGTTTCTGTTTTTCAGTTCAAGACGATCTACCACAACAGCTCCCCGTCTCTGGTCCAGCATCCACTGGCGAGTCTATTCCAGAAGTCACTGAAAAACACTGGGATAAGAAAGAAGAACTCAAGCGTCAGAAAACCCTTTTGGAGGAAAGTCGGAAGAGGTTGGAAGGAATGAAGAAACAGGGCTGGAACAAGCAGGGTTTGAGGGAGAGCTTGGTGGAGATGCAGAAGAGACTCTCGAAACAGGTGGATCAGCTGGGCAAGCGGGAAGACTGGAAGAGGAAACACCAAGAGCACAAAGGAGAAAAGAAGGAATGGGGCAGAAAGAAAGAACACGACAGTCGCTGGAAGAAGGACGAGGCGGAAAGGGGAAAAGAGTGGAAGCATGGTAAAGACAAACAGAAAGACCATCTCAAGAAGTACAAAGAAGAGTGGGACCACAAGAGGGATGAGAGAAGGCAAGAGAGAGAAAGGAGACAGAAGGAAAGACCTTGGGAGAACAAACCTTCAAAGCATCATCATCACCACCACCACCATCATCATCATCACCACCATGAGCAGGTAGACTTCTGGAAACACCAAGAAGAGAAGCTCAGGAGGAACCGACATCCCGTTGAAGGCTGCCATGGAGTATCCAACTGCGCCGATGCAGAGGGACTTGTTCCAGTAAAGCTTGCAGAGTTTCAGGAGCTTCTTGAGGTCTACCTGAACAAACTAGATGGTGTCCCGCAGGAAAGCAAGGAGTCTCTCAGCCGCCTCGCTGCACAGTTCTTCAGCGGCGGCGTTTTTGCCCACGACAGAATGCTCTTCAGCGAGTTCGCCGAGGATGTCGCGGATATCCTGGAAGATCTGGCAGATGGTTTAGAAGACAAGCGGCATGGAAACGATTCCCTCGAAGAAGAGATGGAGGAGTTTGAGAAAGAGGCTCTGCTACAGTTTGCAGCCCCTTTGGCATAATTGGTGTTGCCTTCCACCACAGGAACTCGGTTGAATAGATAGAAAAATACACCAACTAAAGGAAAGCAAAAAGAAACAATCTTACCTATTACTTTCCCTGGTCTTTACGGACTGTAGATGTAGTTTAATGCCTTGTGTGTGAGGAGTGTCTCCCTTTGGAGTCTTGTCATTAGTGAAGTCCCACATGTGCGTTGGGTGTTTTGCTGTAAGCTACCTCCGTTAGTCCTGTTCTTCAACGCCAAACCCTTTGACTCTTGCTTGCTGTGTAAAATGTCAGTCATCTTAAGCATTAAGTGTTGCCACATGAGTGAAACCGCTTCACTTGCAGATGGATCAATCACCTAGTACATAAGGAGTTGTGAACGAGATTAACACTAAATTGGGTAAGTGCAATGAGATCGGTGGAGAATGTCCCTTTATGTCTGAACACGCAAAATTTACGTTAAAAAACGATAGAGAATGTCAGAACTTTTCAGCAGATTTTTTTTAACATTTAATTTTTTTATTATTAAAGTCCCGGTTTCACCTACCCCATTACTTTTGCTTACTAAGCTGGCGTCAAACTGGTTTCTTTTTACGTTTTGTTTTCGCCAGAGGTTTTAGAGGTAATTGTAAGCTTTCAGTTTTTTTTTCTGGTTTCTACCCCAACTCAAGTTCTGCTCACACTTAATGTAAAGTACAAAAATGTAAAGTTTTTTTTTTTTTTTCCCCTCCTCTCTCTAGGAATTTGTTGTGTTATCTTACGTGCCTTTACTAGTGAGCACAGAATGCTGGTACTGAAATCAAGTCAAAACCACATTGAATGAAAACAGAAAGTTTCAGTAATGGTTTTGTTTGCACTGTGGTGATGTGGACATTTATTTATATTCTCTTTCTATCTTAGGAAAACAGCCATTGTAGTGAATCATCAATATCATTTGATTACAGCTGTGCTATTGTTTTGTTGCACTCTTTTGGGATGAAAAACTTAGCCCTTTTCTTGTCTAATTTGTAAATACGAAGAAAAAGTTATTTAATGGAACTCATAATTTAAGTTATAATATGGCACAATGATATTTAATATGAAGAGACGATTTAATACCACTTCAAAAGAAAGCTAATACAAGACCAAATGCCACAATGTATCAATATGAACAATTTTTGATGATTATTAAAATGATGTACCATTGCCATGAGAAATACTCTTTATTGAGAATTATTTTATAAATGACATCAGAGACCTGTAATGTCTAGATTTGTTATATTTGTTATAAAAGCACATTGTTCTGACCTCTAAAACCGATCTGTAGGAGACATGTTAGTGAGGTATTTATTCCAGCATGTCAGTTGATGCTGAGCAAGCTTTGACAGCATTATCAGATGAAGTTTTCCTGATGACAGATGTTTGGATTGACAACAATTAGGAAACCTGATAGGTGTAGAGTAATTAACCTTCACATGTCAGGTTCTGGTTTAAATAATCATAAACAAATATAAATAGTATGTTTTCTCAGAACCCGAAAGCCACAATGCGGGGTTAATTCCATTCATCTGTCAGATGTGGCATATTTTGTCCCCTGGATTACTATAAATGCATTTTATGCGCGTGTCTGTGTGAAAGAGAGTCTAAACTACTGCTATGGAAACACTGAAGCAGGAGATAAGAACATCCTGACTTGTGAAATGGAGCGGTGGGTGTGATTTTTTTTTTTTTTTTTTTTTTTTTGTTTTCCGCTGAGTTTGACCGTCGATGAAGAGAATATAAGGTGAGATGTGGTCATTTACACACCACTCCAGTCAGAACATCATTCCTTGCCTCAGGTAAGTGCACGATATTACTGTTTCTCTATTGAATCTCATTTTTGGTTTGCAGCGCGTGAAACTCTTTTCTTTCTAAAGTGTTAGTTCAGCCAAAAAAATAGCATTTGTTATTATTTACTTGCCCTTCTCTCTGGCACGTAACAAAAAAATGATCGGAGAATGCACTCTTTTTCTATACAATGCAAATGGTGTTCTTTCACTGTGTGGAAAGAGAAGCTTGGACATTCTGCTAGATAAGTGGATGTGGAGCAGGATGATTATACGTAAATGTTTCTGAGTAAAATACTTTTACACCACAAAATGGGTATTTGACCCCTGAAAGGTCTGACCCGTCGTTTTTGTCTTTTAGTCACTTAACTGTCCCGCTCCCGAAGTCATGGAATCTGCCATTAATGTACTCATCTCCGAGTTTAAGACTTACGCAGGGAAAGACGGCTCTGTGCACACTCTGAGCAAAGAGGAGTTTCAGAGCCTGGTCACATCCCAGCTACCAAACTTGGTAAAGGTAAGCGTTTTGTGTTTATTACAGTATATCCAATGGTTTGCCAGATTCATACCTATATTCCACAATTCAGGTCAACGTGTTTAAATATAAAGGTCCATTTAGAACCCATTTAGTTGTTTAGGAAATCATCTGCTTTAAAGAATAAGGAACCTTAAAGGAACTTTTTTTTAAATCCCCCACAGAACCATAAAACCAACTCAAAATGGTTCTTAATAAGAAGAGGCGTTTCTGCTGACTCTCAGGTGCTGCAAAGAGCTCACAGCTGCTATTAATGGTTACCTTTAACAGCATGCTAAATTTTATTTTACTGTATTTAATATAATAGTGCAGCTATTATGGGTTATGAAAGGTTCATGTTTTGGTTGACAGGCTTGCAAGGTCAAAAAACATATTTATATATATATATATATATATATATATATATATATATATATATATATATATATATATATATATATATATATATATATATATAAATTTTATTTTTTCGAGAAATCATGGCCTTATTCACAGTGTTTGTTTAGCAGGCTATTCCGTTTCCTGAGAAGAATGAATCCAAAAGGATAAGAGCACCATTTCAGAGGTCTGGTGTGAGTTATTAGTTAACCACATCCCAGCCCTCTGAAGAATTCCTTGTGAGTCACGTGTCTGTGATTTTTGCAGGGGAAATTACACAAATCCTTCCTATGCTAAAACTCTGAAGTCAGAGGCAGGCCTTATGCTGCTAGAGAGTATGAAAACAAACCGGCCGCTTTCAGCATGTTTACATCCAAACCAGATCACTAAGGCTGGATACAATAGAAAAATGCCACATCAGAGCATTTTCTGTTTGGCCCATCCAGAACAGGAACTCCCCAAACTAATAGGTCAGCAGAAAAGAATGTGCGGTGCCTGCGACAGCCACCAGATGGAGACGCCACCATTGCAAGTGCATCATTGCAAACGCCTGTCCATCTTGTCTTCTCCCACAGAATGCCTCTGACCCAGCCACCATTGATCAGCTCATGAAGTCGCTGGACGAGAATAACGACGGAGAGCTGACGTTCCTGGAGTTCTGGCAGCTGATTGGCAGCGTGGCGAACCAACATGGTGGATTTAGCCAATAAAGAGACCTGAAGTATTAGTTCACTTGAAGAAAATCACTTTCATTTGACTTTTTTTATGTAATTAAAACATTGCACAGTTAAAGATTGTCCGAAGCAGGTGACGGCAAATAAAAGAAAGTGCTGTTTTATTCTCGAGGTAATTGCGCCCTGCCTCTTTATTGACCATGTCGTATACGATTCTCGGCAGCCTCCGCGATCTCTCCCACTCTTTTGCGTAGACCATATCTGATTTAATAGCATCGTTTTATGGTCACCCAACACCACCTCGAGGCTCTCAACTATCCGATTGCACAGCGGCTTAGTTTTAGATCTTAACAATTTCAGATCCAGTCAGCAGTCGGTTAGGAGACATCCTTATTGACATACTCAATCTCCCACACAATATGAAGTGGGTGCCGCCACTTGCCTTGCTTGCAGGTGTGTCTCGGGGAAGGAGTTGGTCTCTTTTGGATAATAAGGAAGATTTGGATCTTATTTGCAAGTACATATATCAAACTGAACACAAAAATTCAGAAGAATTTCAAATTGCCTGAGGAACGTTGATTATCGACGTTAAATCGCCTGAGAAGATGCATTGGGATTTTCGTTTTAAACCCATCATACTGGTTTTATGAGGTGGCAGCATGGGGTCCGAGAGTTTAAACCTTGCTGAACCGGTCACAGTTCCTGTGGGGTGCCTACAAAAAGATGTTTACACAACAAAAATATATAGAAGATCAAGTCGTAGGTGAACTTTGTAGCATAATCAGAGCTGTACGGCATGACCATAGTCCACACAAAGTGACGACAGTCAATACAAACCACTTTACATAGGCGGTGCCTCTTGTAAACACAGATAATCATAGTAAAGCGCAGGCATTGGGATATGATTCATTAGCCTATATGTCTCCCCTGAGGCCTGTTAAAGGCTGTCTGGAGATTTATAGCAATACAATGCATTCCTGCTATCGAGAACGTTGACCAAATTAATTCCTGGGGCATTAAAAAAAATAACTAAATCAAGCACTGTCGTAATATTGCATGTTTAGTGCATACCAGTGTCAGAATTTTACTTTTTTTTTAATTTATGAGGGCCATTATTTGCCTCCCGGAATTCATTTTCAGACCTCTTTTCTAACCGTACATAAATATGGAAAGCGTCTTTTCTTTTTTTTTTTATGACACACACACACTTAAATTGATTAATGAAAGTTCAAAAAGCAGTATCACCACACAATAAGTGTGGTTTATCTAGAAAACTAATTAAAGAGTGTGTGTTGGTTAATGTATTTTATTTTTTATCTCCCAGCTAGAAACCACCCACCATGTTTGAGGCAGTAAATTCGTCACTTTATATGATTGCAATGCTTTAAAGTATATATATATATATATATATATATATATATATATATATATATATATATATATATATATATATATATATATATATATAAGACACTCACAAACATTGTGCAGGTAAGGGTTAAGTTTTCGTACGTCCCACGGACGAAACGTACCGTTCACTGCCATGATTCCCAGCGGGATTCAGCCGTGAAACTACCAGAAATCATACTCTCGATTTCACGGCGGTAGGAAACATTAGAAATATCTCATCTGAATCATGTCAAAAAGTCAAATCCCCTGCATAAAGCAGCCAAAGTTGCTCGTCCCCTAGCTCCCCTCCTCCAGGTACACGCCCTTTCGTTTGTCAGAGTCAGGGGCGAAAAAACGTTAACGAAAAAAAAAAATCACGGAAGAGATTCGGCAGCGGTTCGAGTCTGACAAGTTTTTTTTTTCTTTTGAGGTAGGAAAGAAAAGGGAAAGGAAAAAAAAGAGAGGTTTAACTGCAGCTACTGCGAACTGTCAACCCGCGCTGTCCCCATTTTAGGGTAAGTGCTCTAAAATACGCTTCTTTCTCCACGCAGGCGAACTTAAAGACGCAGACCTTTGTAGTTTTGAGCGTGTAAGAGTTTTCGTAGAGCGTCAACGCCACGTTTTAGGAACACCCTTCGACCATCCTCAGCCGGATGAGTCTGAAAACATCTTTCCCGCACGCGCTTAACGCGTCTTTTTTCGGAATATACCGAAACGAGCAGATAAATACGCGTATGCGATGTTAATGGCGACGTTTGTTTGTTTTTTTTATTTAGAGCGCAAGTTGAAACGGTTGCCTGTCGCTGATGGAAAACTTAGGTGGGCGCTTCTGTTGAATAGCATTGGCATTTTAAGTTTATCTTAAATCGAATATACTTTTATATATATATATATATATATATATATATATATATATATATATATATATATATATATATATATATATATATATATATAAAACTAAATATAACATGCTATTAAAATGCATATTAGGATAAAAAATATAAAATGTGTATTAATATTAATAATAATAATAATAAGTTAATTGGAGTAAACGTAAGTGTGCATGCTTGTAGATTATGACATTTTGAGGCTCCTGTGCCAACAGCAGATCAACCGAGTCCAAGTCAGTACACTTGCCAGAAAAAAAAAGGCGTTTAACAAAACGGCTGCTTTATCCACGCGTGATTTCGGGGAAAATAAGAACTACGTCGAGATTGTTCCACACGAGTTTTTATGCGCTGGCAAAGTTGTTCCTGTGTGAATTTTTAATGGCGCACGCGAGCGGCGGGTATTGTCGTTACCGCGATAGAGCGCGCGCGCGCGTATCACGTTCTCCAGTTTGGAAACGCAAACCTTTCAATCTCTTTTGCGCATTGGAGAGAAACGGCAGAGCTGACGCTGTTAAACGCCATATGCATGCGCTCCCTTTTTTTTTTTTTTTTTTTTTTTTTGTGAGTGTGTTTGCACGGATTTATTTATTCATTTCGCCCAGCAACAGAACAAGGTCGTGTCTTGTTTTGGAGAGTCGCTTAAGTAATGGAAGATCTCTCTTCATTACTTATTATTAACCCGTCCACGTGCTGTCTGTCCGAAGGAGTTTTGGGTTAAAGCTCGAGACTGTCTAGGGTGGCAAGCTCGGAATTGCCAGGTCAGGGGTCAAAGACGTCAATAATTCATACGACTTCGCGACTGGCACTGGATAGGGTTAAGACCAAGGGTTCAAGAGTCAACCGGATCAATGAACGGTGCCTATAGTCACTAGAAATATGATTGTGGCGACAAGGTGTGTAAGACTCGTGACAACAACACAGCATTGACTTCAACAGAGCAGCGGCCCTTTGATGTAGGGCGCATGTAGACATAGTTTGTACTGTGGATAAGGGCTGACTCGACCTGGACCGTACAGTAGGGGCTGTGTCTCAAACCTATACAGTATGATGCCGCCTACCTAGACCTTCCCTTTCAGTTAGGATGTTCATTTCTGTGCACACTGAGTCCGGGTCTTAAAATAAATCTTTTTATGATAATGCTGTCTAGGTAGGCAGATCGACGTTTTAAAACACAGCCTAGGGAAAGTCACCTATATCACGCATACTATTGAAACGGGACGTTTTTTGTTTTTTGTATGACTTGTTTCGGGCATCTTTAGTAATTAAAAATATTATTTATTTCGGTTACACCGACACAAGTCAATTTTAAGGGTCAAATCAGGTGAAGTAGCACCTGAAAGGTAACGACTTTTGTTTTTCTTTTGAGTTTTGCATAGTTTACGTTTTCTCTTTGGTTGAAGCATGTGGGAAGCAGATTTTTTTTGCATGTTTAAAACGTGTTCATTCTTTAATATAAGGTTTAAATGTAGGATCAGACGCTAACTTAGTTACAAACTAAACTAAGAAAAATTTGGAAATTTGTTCAGTTAAAGGTTATTAGAGGAACCCCAAAAAAACCAAAACTACGGCCTAGAAAGGCAGCGTGCTAGATTTTGAGTCATTGCATTCGTATTCAATGAATATGAATCGATATAGGTAGTATAATATAGCTTATTGCTGCGTTGTGACATCATTAGCTGAGTGTCCGTTTGCCAAGGAAGTAGAAACTATTTCCTGCATCATTCCACCCGACGCTATAGTGTAAAAGACTCCTTCTCACTTTCAAACACCCTATGAAACAAGAAACTTTAATATGCTTACTGCGTCATCTCTGTATCTCCTTCGCTCTCTCATTAAATTAGGCTAATGGTCATGTTTCTTAATTGCTTACTACCTGTCGATGTGGTTATTACTGCTGATAAGAGGAAACTCTGTGAATTTACGTCAGCTAATTTGGCGGCATCAGAAACCGTCTCGGATGACAAACACCTGCAGTAACGGCTCAAAGGGCTTTTTTTTTTTGCTGACCGCTGGATGTCACTGTTTTTTGTACGTCTCTGTCTGTACGGTTATGCAAATTATAAGGTCCCCGTCCTCATCTAACAAGCAAGCGGCAGCTTTCGGTTAAGTCTGAATGGCTGTGAATGTTAAGAGCAATGACTGGAATTCAAAGGACGACAAACCCTCAGAGTTGTGTCTATCTTACACAGTCGGGTCAAGATTTTATCAATGAAATTTACCTTTTGTTGAATGCACACTGGAAAACACTGGTTCATCGAATATATAACAGGATCATTTTATGTTTTAATTTTTAGGTAGTTAAATACACACCTACTTTTTCTAGTATTTCTTAATATTAAGAATTAGCTTTTATTTTTATATTAAATTTTTTTGTAAACATTTGATATCGTTTTAGTTATATAAATATTTTAATTTGACTTATTTTAATTAGTTGTTGAGGCAACATGTCTGATTTTTCAGCGAATATTCATTAATATAGTGTTTAGTATGATATTGAATTAGAAAAATTTACTTTTTTAGATTTTCTTTTCTATTTGATGTTTTGGTATTTTTACGTTTTAGCATCAAACATTTTTTTTTTTGATTTAGTTTTTAGTCATTTTGTTAACCTTAGCTTATTTAATTTAGTTGCTAAGGCAACAATTCTTTTTTTTTTATTAAATATGTATTAATATAGTGTTTATTAATTATTGGTATATACCTTAAAACATATATTTCATTTTTTTGTAATATTAGCGATCACATTTATTTCAATTAGTTGCCATGAAAGGTTTAAAATGTGTTATATTTTATTGTATTCCAGCTTCATTTGAAAAAAGATTTGTAATAGTAATGCTACTCATGTCTTATTGTTTCCGCTGTGTTTTTTTTTTTTTGAAATCACCTTTCTTTTTTCTTTCCAAAATCTAATCGCCGCATCTTAATGCCGAACATAGCTGAGTGCTGATCTTTCGCACCTCATCAAAAAAATCCGAGTAATGCCATTCATTAATGAGGCAAGACGACTGGCTATTGGCATTTCCTTTCGAAACCTTGACCAATCAGTTAAAAATTGTGTAGTGGAATGCAAGAAAGAATGAACGTGCGCCTGCATTGTTGAAATCGTATACGTGAAGCAATGCTGGCAATGCTTTACATTGAAAGAGGTGTGAAGAGCAAGAGAGACAAACTACAGAATTAAAAAAAAAAGAGTAAGTGAGGAAAGAAGGGATGTTGGAGCTGTTGGTAATCCCTTGAGAAACATGAAGCCGCTGTGTGGTTTGGTCATCAGTAGATCAGATGACCTATCAAAGATCAGGACAGCCACTGGCGACTTGCCTCTTTCTTCTCTCTTCCCTTATCTGCAATTGACTGTCAGTTCTAACCCCCAAGATTTCCATTCTCCACACCCTAGTAGACTTTCAGGTACTGTACACTTAGCAAATGGGCTCAGTAAAGTGTTGGGCCTACACTTTATGAGGAAATGTCACCAAGCTTCTAATGATCCCACTCCGACTTAGGGTTTGTTTAAAGCATACTTCACTCAGACTTCTGATTTTCACCTGGCAAATGAAAAACTAAATGAAAAGGATTTATTTATTCATGCATTTATTTACGCATTGATTGTCATTTACATTACATTGCAAAAAAAAAACCTTACATTTACGGTAAAAACACGGCAGTTGTGATTGCCAGAATCTTACCATAAAATATACTGTAGGAACATTTCAGGTTTTAACTTACACTTAAATACCATAAATTCATTAAATGATATAATGTTATTTTTCCATTTCCAAAAATGGTATAGTACTGTAAAATTACGTGTAATATCCAATACAGTTTTTCATCGTATATAAAGGTGGAACTTACCATTAACCATTTAACAGGTTTTTACTATCTTTAACTGTTTAATTCACAACCATTTTTTACAATGTCATCAAAGCTCATTTTACTTTTACTTTTACTTCTCATTTTATAAAAGCACTATACCGTTTAAAAAGTTTGGGTCAGTAATTAATGAATAAATGCATTAGCCAAGGACATTTACAGTGTTTCGTGAGCACCAAACCAGCATATTATTATGATTTCTAAATGATCGTATGACACTAAAGACTGGAGTAACGAGTGCTAAAAAAAATCAGTCCTACTGACATTTTAAACGCTAGTCTAAATTTTGTAAAATATTATATTTCCCATTTTTCTCGATGCGCTATAGTTGTGGTGCCTTAATTTACTTCGGTAGTGTTTTATCTATAATTTATTTCAACAAAATAGTGTACGATTTTTATATTGGTCATTTATCATCCATCAGCTGAAATTTTAGTGCAAACCCAAATGTCAGTTGTATAATGTTTCTTTTTTTTTATCTCCTTGTAGAGTGAAAGCAAAGATGGAGGCAGCAATTACAACCGTGGTGAGCGTGTTCCTGAAGTCATCCAAGGGCAAGGAAAACCTCGGCGGGAAGGAGTTCCAGAGCCTCGTGAAGAGCCAGCTGAAAAACATTCTGACGGTTAGAAGCTGCGTTTTGTTAAATCTAGCAACACTTTATTTGATATTCATTCATCATTCAGTTACCATATTCGTCAGTGGATCTTTGGGTGCGCTCGTTTTTTCCATGGCTACAGGTTGGCCCTGGTCTATTTCTTTTTCGAGTAGTTCCTTATTATCTGGACTTTGATGAGCTGAGCAGAAACCACAAACTTGTGTCCAAATAGTCATTTATACCATGAAGAATGCTGCTGTGTTATTTGCTCCGGTGCCACATTAAATTACAGAGGAAAACTTTTAGTGGTGCTCGTTCATCTCGCACTGTTTGGGCCGCTGACATGAATGATAACTCAAATGCAGTTTCTTGTGGTGAAGTGCGTTATTAATGTTCCAAACAATCATTTTGCCTGGCGGACCGTAAACGATCTGCAAACTTGCTATAGATTTATATATTCAAACCGCTGTTTCGTAGAAGACAACATGGTAAAAATCAGGTAAAAATACCTTGACGTTGGGATGGCAAGTCATCCATGAGCAAAAAGTTGTTAGAATCTAATTCATATAAGACATTGTATCACCCTGAGCTGTTTATTCCGTTACGGTGTGAAATGACAATCAATACAAGCTGCAAACGTGTTTCGTTGGTAATTAACATGTGAGGAACTTTGTGTTTAGGGCTCCGAGGACAATGAGGCAGTAAAAAACATGCGTCAACAGCTTGACAACAATCAGGATGGGAAGGTCAGCTTCCAGGAGTATATGAATCTGATTGGCTATCTTGCACAGGCTGTCAGCGAACAGCGTTCTTTGGAAAATGAAACACAACCGGAGAGTTCAACCCAGGAGACGCAGGCCGAAGCGGCAGCCAATGCACAGGCAGAGCCGCCGAAGGCAGAGCCGCTGAAAGCAGAGCCGCCGAAGGCAGAGCCGCCGAAAGCAGAGCCGCCGAAGGCAGAGCCGCCGAAGGCAGAGCCACAGGCGGCAAAAGAGGTGGAGAAAGAAGACAAGCCAGTGACCGAGGAGGCAGCGGCCGAAGAGCACAAGCCAGAGGAAGAGAAAAAAACAGATGTGGAACAGGAAGGGGTGAAGGTTGAAGAGAAGAATAAAACAGAGGAAGCGTCGTAGGAGCTCGAGGAAGTGGAGATTGTCGCATCTCAAATGCTTCTTTGTTTGTTTTGTTTTGTCACTTTCATTATTGTGATATTTTAATACATATATATGACACCTGGCCAATACACCACAATTTTCTTTTTTACCGCAAAGAGCCGTAGCCCTCTCGTTACAGTTTTTTTTTACAATGGCTAGGAAATGTTTCTCAATGCCTTTCAAAACTCTTCACATTGTACTCCTTAGCAACATTCAGCTTTGCACAGCAGTACATTTCACATCCAAAATGCACTAATAACAGCAAAACACTTCATGTCATAACTCTAGTTAGGTTTGTCACCCAATAAACACCATTTATAATGAAACCACGATTATAACACCAGATTAAAACTGCCTCAAAACTGTTGGAAAAGTGGCATGTAAAATGTACCATTACCTAGGGTTTAAACCATTACCATGGTTTAAAATGACATTAACCAGGTTAATAGCAGTGTGAAAAGAACTTTTGTCTATCATAAAAGACCAAGAGATGTAGCATGTAAGTTTTCTCATCTAAAATCAATTTTACAAACAAGAACGATGCCTCTGCTGTTTAGATTTCACTGCAGTAGGCTACATGTTACGTGGCTCACGTTTACATTTGATTACAGTATAAAATGATGACCTACTTTTTGTAGATGAATGAAAGACTAACGCCTGTTCAGATATTTAACTACTTTAAAGTTTTTGATAGTATCTAATTTTGTACATTTTGGAACATATTTAATTCTGTAGAAGTGTAGCAAATTGACGTCTTTCTATTTTGTATTATGTTAAGTTTTGAACGCGTTTAAAAATGTGCCGGCATTAAATGCATTTTGTGCCAAAGCAGCGGAAAATGATCCTGCAGTTTAGTCCATATAGACTGCTAATTACAATGTGAAGAGTTTTTAAAAAGTGACCTATTGAGAAATGTCAACAGGTCCTAGCAATTGTAAAAAAAAAAAAAAAAAAAAAACTGTAATACTAATTTCTCTTTGTATGCACATCAGTTCATGCCTGTGATTTATTATGTACTAATATTTTATAATAGAAATTGGCAATAGCCGCAAATGTGACAAATGGCCAAAGAGGTGCAATAACTAATCACTACGTCCTTTCGTTTGAGCCAGATTTGTTGTAAGGGTACTGCAACCACTGTGTCCCCTCCAATATCTTTACAAATCATCCACGAATGAAGAACAGACACGGTTTTTATAGCATAAATGTTGAAAAAGACGCATCATTTTTAAGTGTCCATTATGTTTACTTTTTGTTTGTGCCACCTTCTAAGGACAGGGTTACTTAGTCGACTCCGGTGCTAGTCGTAAATGTACTATGTATTTTCCAGTGTTGCAGAAGCACATAAAGAGCAAGCTTTCACCTCTCTTTTGTTTGATGAAATGTCATTCTGCCGGAATTTAACCATACTGCATCACCATTTAAATGTGGGACTTGCATTTGTGGCGCACATGGGAACACTATGCAGTCCACGTACTTTGTTGTTCACATTTCTGGGCCTCGTTTGCATGAGAATAAACAAATTTGCTTTTGAATAATGCTGTTTTGTGGCATGCTTTCTAGCTCGGGTACTTGGATCTAACTCTCTTTGGCACCCTCCGTTAGCTGGTTTTTTCTTTTAGACTTTCACATGCTGTCCATCTTAGTGCTTTGTCTCAAGAGCTGGAATATCAGATGCTTAGTGTGCTTATGATAGCTGATGGTCAATAATTAAATGCCTTTGGGATGGAATCCACACCAGGAGACCCTTGTGGCCCCGAACGAGCCCCAAGCCATTCCAAAGTATCACTTCACTATAAGGCAGTTAGGCCACAAAGTCCTTTACATTCACATATGCATTCATTACCTTAAACTTTATTTTATCTCTTATCTTGCATATATTTAGGTGTATATATTTTATATTTTAGGCATATATTTTATATAATAGCGGTTTTCGCGTGCATATGATATGTATCTACCCCACAACCAGTAGCATATATATACGCCAATGTCTATTTTTGCATACCAGGAGTTTTAGTTTTTTAATTGCCGTACTATTTGATATAGTATGATATCAGGTAGGAAATTCACATTAGGACTGACCAGTTCATATTTTTTGCACATTTAAGATGTGTAATATGATCGTAATTAGTGCATGTTAGAATTTGGATAATGCATAGATCAATTTAACTAGCTATAAATATATTACCACCATTTATACTGCATCATGTATTGCTGCAAAAGATTTGTAATAGAAAGCCCTTTAAACAAGTCTCTCGAGGAACCTTATCCTAATGGTCTTGAATTTTTTTTTTAATAATTATCAATGATTTTGATATAGATATATGATAGTAGAGTAGCTAAAAATGTCACTTGTTCCTGTTTTTCATGAAAGCCGTAACACGCGAGAAGAAAGAGACAAATGCACAGGTGCTTTCAACATTTAGCCATTATCTCGCAGCTTACATAATACATTATACATGCTACATTATGCATTATACAGATATGTATAGCCTATATCAGTGTGAAATCCTACGCGCCTAAAAAGCGTTCATTTAGATCATGCTAATGAGCTCTCGTTTAGCTCATGCTGTCATGTATATCCCGGGCCATCTAAAACCTCTGTTTACTTTGGTGTATCCGTCTCCACAAAAGCAGACCTGGTGTTACAAGACCCTACAACATTATAGCATCTTCAAACATCGTGACGTTTGCCTAGCATTCTTCGAACACATGTTGTTAATGTTGTTTTGATCGTATTCGACAAGCATTGAATTTCAAGCTTGATGTTATTTAGTTTTTGTCAGTTAAATGGATGCAGTTAGCAGCGCTAATAGATAGCTTAGTCCTAACAACATTAGCAATATAACATCGTTGCACCTAACATTCATGTTTTGTAAATGGTATTGATGTCTATTAGAACATCCACTAGCATAAAAATGTCACCTTTCAGGTTTGATGTTAAGTTTTATCTGTCAAAAATGGAAGTAGTTAGCATAGCGTCATGACACCTTATCAACTTTGGCATGTTTGACCACATGTTGTGGAAAATGCTATTGCTGTCTATTAGAACAGCCACTAGCCTGAAAATGTCATGTGACTTTGAAGCTAAATGTTAAGCCAAACAGCAGTTGTTAACAGCCCTTCTTAGGTAACATAAACCCTCTTCTGTTTTTTTTAAACAAATTCATGAGCATTTCATTAAGTGCACATGGCTCAATGTAACCAACTGACCACATGCGCAGTCATTTTCAATGCTGTACGACTGACCATCTCCATCTACTCGACAATAAAGGACTGTAATGCAAACTCCATTGGCCTGTAGAGTCTTCTTGTGTAGAGTCAACTGGCATGACGGGGTCAAATGGCCCTTATATTGGCAGGTGAACTAAAGGAGGAGAGTACGGGAGGGGTGCCGAAACTGAAGATGTGAGAGATGCTCTTGAGAAAGGAGGGGGCCGAGTGAGTGATATTTAAACCCCAGAGGTTCTCTCTCTCCTCATCTGTTCCTCAGCTCACCGGCTGTCTATCACTATCTCCTGTGCTTCATTAGAGACAAAGGAAGCTCTCCGTAGGCATTCAGGTAAGACAGACAACTCAGGCGAGAGAAAGGACTCCTTTCTCTCCAAGCAGAAAGCTAATGAATGCTCTTCTGAATTGGATTATCTACTGTAACGTTTTTTGATAGTCTTTATTCAAATATTTGTCCATAGGTCAGCGCTACCATTACTTTTGTGTAATATGTGATAACCTACATGAATGTGTTTAGCCAAAATTAAGTCAGATTGAAACATATATATATATATATATATATATATATATATATATATATATATATATATATATATATATATATATATATATATATATATAATATATACTTATGTCTATATATATATATATGTATATATATATATATATATATATATATATATATATATATATATATATATATATATATATATATACTATATATATATATGTTGCATATATATTATATATATATATATATATATATATATATATATATATATAAATATATATAGGAGAAGTGTTTTAATTTTAAAATATATAAAATATACAATCCAAATTGTTTAGAATATAATTTAAATATCATTTCAGTAAACATCTCTGAAAGTCTCTGCCACAAGCTCTGAAGTATCCCATTGTACCTGTATTCATAGAACTAAATGCCTGTCCTAAATCTATGTTTTTGTCTTTGATTTTCTTTCATTTTGGGAGGGGGGGACCTGTATTACTGAATGAGTTAGATTTAGGTTTTAAAGAATTAGGTTTTATGTAAATAAATTAATGTCTTCTTCTTTACATGTCAAAGAACGGTCAGTTTCCTTAGTGTCACTGGGTCGCTTGGTGTTACATTTCCATTCTCATCTTGGTTGCCATCGCGTCACAGTGTCCATTCTATACCGCTCTGATACTGCTAATGAGATTGTGCTTCTGTTTTCTTACGCCCTACAAAAAACGTGCCATAATTTCATTTTCCAGCTTAATTTTTCAAATCTCTTGCATTTAAATAGTTTATTGCTGATCTTCTACAATATCTTCTGCTGCCTTGTAGCCACTTTGTCCTAAAATGCAATTTTTTTTTTTTTATAATGCCTTTGTGGGACGTTAAACCATTGTGATCTTTCTAGTTAGTGTCCATTTCATGAACAATGGTTTTTGGTTTTAGTCCCTGAGACCTGTAGTTCGCGTTTTTTCTTCCAAATCCGCCTGTCACCATTCGAGCTTCCTAATTAGGCTCTCTCTTTGGTTAACTAATTAGTTAAATTAGATGGTGTAGTGCTTCAAATAAAGAGCTGAGCAGGGAGGCCTCGTCAGAGTAACCCTGACCAAAGTTGCAATTCAATTATGTTGCTAATTATAGTACAGAAATATAGGAAAAACGGCAACAAGCATGAATCTTACTATTTTATTGATCTTATTCCATTACTTTTAAATTTGTAATTGCTTTAAGGAGCAATTCCCGTAATTGATTAATGCTTCTTCACTTTGCAATATTCATGATTATACTGGCTCTCTTTTCTACTTAACTTTGGCCTCTGTCCTCAAAATTAACTAATGGAGTTGCTTAAGGATAATTTCAGGTGTGTGTTGTATGTGTGTGTGTGTGTCTTCACGAGAGCCTCAGATTACTTGGACGAAGGTTCCCTTGGGAACTTGCCCGTAGTTTTATCTTCATTTTGACAGTTTTATGTTTCACTTGCGGTTTCCATTTGAGAGATGCGGCCCCTGTTACATGAGCAACAGATGATTTAGATGTGAGCAGGGAAGCGTTCACATACAACTAATGAGCGTTCGGAGAAAACACAGCAGAGTTGTGTAACGCTGACAGTTTATAATTGCATCTAAATGTACTCATGTCTCTCATAAAGTGCCAAAACCTGCCGTACCACAAAACGCAGAGGTTTAACGTTACCTCTCTGTGTTACTTTGACCCCAAAATGAACCGCTTTAAGCTGGTTATGAAATTCTGTTCATGGCCAAGTTCTGTTCATGCTCCAGTCTTTCTCATCTTCTGTTGTGCCTCATCAATGACTGTGTCTGTTTCTACATGCGCAGTAGGTCGCTGAACCCGGAGAGAAGATCCAAGATGCCACGCTCAAACTGTGACGTGTAAGAATGTTGCTTTTTGCGTGACAAACCCCCTAATCAGAATTTCTCCCTAAATCAAATAAACCCCTCAAACAGTAAGGATATTATCTCAAGCAAATGACTGAGAGAACATTTCACATTTTGTTTTCACCCGTAGACCAAAACATGTGCCAGAATTAACTGAGCCAAAGCTCCGCCCATGCTAGTCATGTGACCACACATGCAGCAGGGTCTAGCGAGGGGCGCGTCACGTCGTTGTATCTAACCTTTGACCTCTTTAACCACCTTGCAGCATGTCCAAAGAGCCAAGCTCCAACTTGGAAAGCGCCATGCAGATGCTCATCAAGACCTTTCATAAGTATTCCGGGAAAGAAGGAGACAAATACACGCTCAGCCGAGGAGAACTAAGGGAACTCCTGACGGAAGAGCTGGGAAATTATCTTGGGGTGAGAAGAAACTAAATTTTTATTTTGATCAATAAGTACTTTGTAAACAATAAGCCCTGGAACATGCAATAAGAAAGTAAAGCCGATGAAATTTAATAATGAAACAATCTTTTCTTATCCCCTCCCACACTTTTTTATAAAACATTCCACATAAATTCCTCAGAAAAAGATTAAATACATATACATTTTAGCCAAAGCAAACATGACACAACCTGTAATGCAAGCACAGATTACAAAATGGCCATTTGATAAGGGTTTACAGATTCAGTGATCCTGTAATTGCGTCTCACGCAAATACGTGGATCCAGCCTGTGGCTCTTTCTTCTGAAATGAACATACATGCCGTTTCATTAACAGTGCCAGCGTTCCCGAAACTACACACTATTCAAAATCTGCCATGACTTTGCTTCAATGCATAGATTCTTTAAAATGAAGGTTACAAAAGTGGGCTTTCACAGCAGTGCCAGAACTTTTTTCTTAGTTTGAAGGCTATTCTAACGATCTCTTCCAACATAAAACTTTTTAAAATTAGTTTTCACTGAAACACCATAAAAAAACAGTTCTTAAAATAACCATTTGATAACATTTAAAACATTTTAAAGAACCTTTGGTGGAATGGAAAGGTATTCATAACCTTTTTGGAAATGTTTCGTGCAGTAGAAATGTTAAATGGATGTTTTTCATATCACGAATGGTGCCAGTGTATTACATTACAGATACACAGTTTTAACTCTCCATCTTTTCATTTTTGTCTTCGTGTAGAACGCTCAAGATAAAGACGCAGTGGAGCGGGTGATGAACGACCTGGATGCCAATAATGACGGCGAGGTGGACTTCACCGAGTTCATCATCCTCATGGGTGCACTGACCGTGGCCTGCAACGACTTCTTCCTGGACAGCCCGCCACCCAAAAACAAGCCCGAAGGCAAGGGCGACGCAGCCACAACAGAGGAAAAGAAAGAGTAATGAGCGAATGCTACCAGAACAGAGAGAGAAAACGGAGCAAAGTATTAGTAGGTTGCATGGTTGAGAACAAGAGAGTGTGTTTCATCCATTTCTTTTATCAGGCCCAACAAACCTAGTTCCTGGAGGAGATTTCTCCGCTTTTATAATTTAACCAAAGCTGTTATTATACTTTCAAAGCAAAACTGACAAACCCTGAAGGCAAAGACTTGGGGGTTTGACAGAAACACACATCAGTCCGGTGCCAGGAGCTGGTTTGTCTAACGCTGAACCTTTTTTTCTAGTTAATGAGAAGTAAAGTCTTTTAAGATGGGTGCCTTCTGTTTCATATGAGCGCAGACATTATATACAGCTATATATAGTGTTTTTTTTTTGGATAAAGAAGCGGCAAAGTGTATTTTGAGTGCAATAAGTGGCTACTAAGTGAATGTCAAAGCCTGTACTGATAGGAAGTGATGGGTTATGGACAGTTATGAATGTTCATTTTTAATAATTCTGAACTGTGGCTTTAAAACAGATGTCGAGGTATTTATATTTATATCTTTCATGACGATGTAATTATAAATACCCCATTACTGACAGCAAATAACATTGCATCTACTTCATGGTTACCATAAATTCTGAACAGTGTTCATAAACTATAATAATTCAGTGTTGAAGATGTGAACTTGGTTTGTCTCTTTCTGTGCATCTATTTTTTAGCCTATTTTTATTTAATAATCATTATGTATCTTCTTAATTATAATAAACGTGCAACTGACCTCCACACGTTGTCTGACATGTTTTGCATGCAATTGTTTTTTTTTTTTTACCATACTATCCATTTATCATGTTTAAAATGCTTTTCTGTTATGCTTAGTAAGTACAACAAGTACTACTTTTTCATTTTTTTAGATTAATTTTAGATTTTACATATTAATTAAATATTAAACAGACTTACTATTCAATTTTCTTTAAATGCACATATACCAGATTTGGTTAATAATGTTATATCATCCTGCTTCTAAAATCTGTTCTGGAGTAATCAATTAAGCGTGACTATTTTAATATTGATGCATACAGTTTAAAAAAATATTACAAATATATAATATATTAAAAGTAAATATTTAAGTATATAAGTAAATATGTTTTTATATTATTTCCAAAACAATTTGACATTTGGTTTTGTGCAATGACAATATAAAAGCCAGTTATAATATATATATATATATATATATATATATATATATATATATATATATATATATATATATATAAAAAATGAAATGAAACATTATATCGATTACAAAAACACTGCTCTGAACAAGAATTCTGTCTGTTTCAGCAAAACACAAAATTATCAAAAAACCTGAAAACATTATTGAGCAGAACCGTTCAAACGTCAGCTACTTTCACCCCAGAAAAAAACTCTGTTTAACGGTTGACCGAAGTGTCTGATATTACTGTAAATCCAGAACAGTGGGGATTCCCGCTACATAGATGTGTGTAAATACAAAGGTGCTTGCTAGAGCACATCCTGGACTTCTCGCTCATTTCCGGCTCAACCTGTTTGACCTGATCTGCTACTAGCCATGTTTACCCAGGCCTGTAAAGGAGAAACAATAAGCAGCCACGAAACAGAAAGTTTGCTGAAATGAAATGTCTGCTGACCCTGCGCTCAGAAGCACATTTGTGTTCGGATCTGAGCTAATTACCTCAGTCCAGACAGTCATGTTGAATCAATTATGAATGATATCTTTAATTTCAGCGATATAAGCATTTACCGGTTCGTGTTACATGGCAACCGATCACATGCTGTATTCGTTTTGCTCCAGCCAAAAAAAAAAAAAAAAAAAAAAGGTAACACGTTGGATCGGACCTATGAGGTGCTTTCTACAGGAAGGCATTAAGGCAAGGTTTGCGCGACCTCATGTCATTCGCTGAGATGTAAATCACACAAACCTGCACATGCGATGGCAATGACATCATCAGCAGAAAGGCTGTGGTTGTTTTGTAAGGGTTGCGTCAGCCGAAGCACGTTGTGCATGTTAACAACGCAGAAATGTTTAATTTGCATTCCAAAAAAGACTATATTGCATACGCACAGCCTAGCAAACACTATAGCGAAATATTGCTATTATGATTTAAGTAGCTAGTTGCATTAAATATAATCCAAAATCTTATTATTATCAGTGTTGAAAAGAGTTGCGCTGCTTATATTATTAAAAAGGCCATAATATGTATTAACAATATTATAAAAGAAAAGTTTAGAGGAAACCTTGACATATTTTTTCTGTATTCTACAGCAAGAACAGCATACAATATGTGACCCTAGACCACAAAACCAATCACAAGTTTTGGTTACTTCATCTGGAAGCCGAATAAGCGTCCATTTGTGTGTGGTTTATTAGGATACAACATTATTTGGCTGAAATACTACTGTTTGAAAATCTGGAATCTGAGGGTGCAAAAACAAAAAAAATCGAAATACTGAAAAAACAATTGCCTATAAGGTTGTCCAAATTAAGTCCTTAGCTATGCATATATATATATATATATATATATATATATATATATATATATATATATATATATATATATATTCTGTAGAAAATATTCAAAATACTATGATGGAACATGCTCTCCTAATGATTTTTGCCACAAAATAAATGTGACCCGTGTGTTTTTTTAACATGTATTTTTTTATTCAAACATTTTTACATGTGATTTAAGTGCCTGAGTGCTTTTTGGGACCGTGTGCAAGATGTGTGAAGGAGGTGTAAAATGGTGTAAATCTGGACTCTATATACACTTTCATTAAAGCCATATAAAAAAGATCAGTCAAGGTGAGACGATAAAGCTTTGCCCGGGACAGGACAAGCTAAAAGGAGGAGGAATATTAAAAATATTTTGCCTTTTTAATTCATTATCTCCACATGATCCGTGCAGGATAGAAATCCTGCTAGTTACACAATAATATAACATTTTGTTTTCATATCTGTCTTGCTCGAGACTGCGGACGGCGTTCAGGGCGGTGACAGTCTTTTGGCCGGGGCCGAGGCTGTTGTGGCAGCTGTGATGTGGCGGTGTCACCTGACCGGGTCCGGCTGGTAACTGTAGTGCTACATGTCACCGTTATCTGGCCATGCTGTCTGGACCAGCCCTGACAGACACCTCAGCTTACCTCACGCGCTGAACGTCTCCACAGCAGTCTCCTCCAGCTCCGCTTCTGATCCCTCTGCTTCTGATCTGCGCTCGCGATAACAACAACGACAACAGTGTCCATATCAGCGCTCATACACGCAGACAAACACGTACTTCCTACAGACTGAAGCGGAGGCGAAGACAGGAACGCGTTTGTAAAACTACGTTTGACGTTCTAGGGCAAATGTCACACCGAGAGCGCGTGAGAAGGTTCAGAGGGCCACAGATGATAATGCAGTAGATCACAAACACAAGCATCTATACTGTGAGCTACATTTCCTCATACTTTCTGATGCCGTATAGCGTCTTTGATAGTGGGTTGCGTAAAAGCTATGTTTTACTACGCAAGCGAAAAAACAAATGCGCTTTTAATTGATCGAATGTGATTTCAGATCTTTTGAAAAAGTACAGCTTCCACTAAAATAATAGGCAGTACAATATTTATTCGAAAACATTATGATCATTTCTGAAGGATCATTTTGACACTAGAGTATGGACGCTGAAAATTCAGCTTTGTTATCACATGAATAAATCCAATCCTAAAAAGAAAAATGTAGTAATAGCTTTTTTTTTTTTTTTTTTTTTTTAAAGGCTATAATATGTATTAACAAAATTAGTTTTCAGGAAACCTTGATATATTTTTTCTGTATTCTACAGCAAGAGTAAAACAGCATACATAGCTAATAGCTACAATAGCATACGTAGAAATAGCTATTTTAATATTTCCACAGTATTACCGTCTTTGCTGTATGTTTTACAGACTCGATGCAGCCTCGTTGACTATTTTCAAAAACGTTAAGACATCTTTCCAACCCCAAACCTTTGAACATCATAACGTTCCCACAACCAAAACGCAATCTGGAAAATGTTTTTCGGCGTAAATTAGTTGTCTGGTGGCTTTTCTGGTGTAACGCTGCAGTTTGAGGTCAAAGCAAACTACAGTTGTTCTCGCCTTAAATCTTAAGTCTCAAACACACGGCCTGTATTGTAATCGACTTGATTTCTCTTCTGTGTTTGAGTTTTCTCATTGCTTGTAAATCACAATTATGAGCCGGTTGACGAGCTACATTTGCAAACTGTTACAATCCGGCTAACGCGCTAATTGCTTCCAGCCAAAGCTCATACTGCAAAATGTTCCCAGGCTTATAAAGTTTTCGCTTCTCAACTAATAACACGGTTACAGGATACCGTATTTCTGCTATTGGATTAGACAGGCTGCCTATTTTGTACTGTATCCAGTCTTCTGTGAAATCAGGCCCGGTTGTTTCTGGGGAGAGCTTTGATTTACGTGTTTTCACGTGTTTGGTGTATATTTAATGGCTGGTTTGTCTATCTCATACAATATGCTCGTGGAGGACGGCTCTGGTCTTAAATTGGATCACAGCAGGCGTCACAAGAGACCGCTTATCGGACTCAGCTATCATGATGATGAAGTAAGAAAGGTAAAAAGAGAGGGATCTTAGCGTACCTACTGAAAGGAAAGGGGGAGGGCTGGTGTCAATTCAAGCATTTTCCCCGCACGTTAAGTGTCTTTAATACCGGTGAAGCGATACCGAGGCAACACTTTGCCCATTTTTAGCAGCGTGATTCCCTTCGGCTATCACGTATTGCTGCTATTCTACCCTAAACCCCGGGGCCACACAAACTCGTGTACATCTGATCTGCAAACAGTCATTAACCCCGTCGCCTCCGTCACCCCTTCACCTAACCTTCGCTGCGATCTTAACCTGCCTATGACAGCAGCCCTGGATTAACAATTCATCTCCATTTAAGACAATGCAGACGGTAACTCAATCCCGAGGCTAAAATTAACGCTAATGGGTCTTGAAGAGGGCCTGAGAATGCAGAAATCATTCATGAGGAGCTCGGGAAAGACGTAGGCCTGTCAATGAAATGATTCATAACTAATGACCGAGGGTGGAGCAGGGCAAGGTGACTGTGCACCTCCAGGTCTTAGGTCTTCATTTTGCATTGTGGGATTCATGGAGCGTTCAATAGACAGGGTCAATAAATTTAACTAAACTAAATATAAATCCTGTTTCCTGTTTTTTTAAAATAAATTGTTAACGAAAAAAAAGAATATATATTGTGTTATATTATTATATATATATATGTGTGTATATATATATATATATATATATATATATATATATATATATATATATGTATATGTATATATATATATGTATATATATATGTATATATATATATATATATATATATATATATATATATATATATATATATATATATATATATATATATATATATATATATATGTGTGTATATATATATATATATATATATATATATATATATATATATATATATATATATATATTATATATATGTATGTATATGTATATGTATTATTTATTTTTATAAATATACTGAAATATACATTTTTCAAAAAATATTTTATTTTATCTAGATGGCGGGAACCAAAAAACACACATTTACAGAAAACGGCTTACTTCCATTTAGAAAATCACAACTTTTCAACTAAGGCCTACTTCTAAATATGATTAAAAATAATAAAATTATCTCAGTGATACTAATCAACACTGGTAGCTGAAAGCAAAATGATGGCAGAAAGTGATGAAGTGGAAAATTATCATTAATGATTGAATTTTTGGTTCAATGGTTTTTTTTAAAGAATGTATTATTAGCCAACAGACCTGATATTGTAATGGATTTATTTTTTTAAATATTTATATTTATATCATTTAAAATGTAAATGCAAGAAGCAAATAAAAAGACAGACAGATAGATAGATTTGTTGTTTGGGTACGTAAGGAAATGCCTGTGAATTCATACACTTAAATCCAGTTACTTTTAATTTACACAACATGCAAAGTTCATATATAATTCATGGCTTATATTGTATTACAAAGGTATAGACCTACCTACCTCACAGACCTATGCTATTTTAGGTCAGCGTGAAAGTCAGAAATGGTTTCAGTAAATTAAGGGAACAATAGCTGTGAACTTAAGTGCTGAAATGGTTGACTTTTACAACTGATTGGTATAAATAATAGGACTACACTGGGGTCATTGTGTTATTTGCAGGGTTAATTCCTTATATGACCAATAGAGGCCGCCAGACGCTAACATTTAGTCAGATGGCGCCGTTAAATTATTCTCATTTCTTTTTTTACTAGGTGAAGAAACCACGTTCGGGCTGGTGTGTACCGTATGAACTCGACGACAAGAGGGCAGCAAAGTCAGCGGTATAATCAATTTTAGCCTCGATCCAAAACAGGCAAAGTTATGTGAAGCTAATTGTCTTGTTCTAAATACAGTTTTGCCTTTTTGAGCTGAAAATGTTTTGATTTGAGTTTCGGGGGCTGATCCTGGATAAGTAGAAGAAAGCTACAAAATAAAAAAAAACAACAACAACAACAACAACAACAATATTAGTGCGCTGTTCTAACTCGTGACAGTCGTTTCTTCACATCTGAATAAACCAAATCAAATCAAATTCAAATTTTATTTGTCACATACACATACATACATGGTACGACATGCAGTGAAATGCTTTTTTACAACCGTCCAGCGTCGAAATAGAAGAAAAAATACAAATAAATAAATATAAATAAATACAAAAAAAAAAAACAAAAAATATATATATATATATATATATATATATATATATATATATATATATATATATATATATATATATATATATATATATATATATATATATAAGTGTACAAAGTATAAAAAGTAAAGTGGCTGTTGTGAATGTCCAATGTAAAGTGACTAGTGCAAAATTGTCCAGTGCAGAGTATCTGGGGAAAGAGGGGTGAACATGAGAATATCCAAAAACACGCTTATATTTTTTTAAATAATTAATTAGTTGTTTTTTTTTAGATCAGTGTTCAGTGAAAGGTTATGCCTACAAAACTGCTTTCGTCACAAAAGATATATGTCACAAAATTGATTTAATGAAACGGCTGTCTTGAAACTACAACTCTAGTCATGCAGCTGAACCATACAAGCATTCAGACGCGCCTATAATCAAATCGGGGGGTAAAATGTATCTATTTAGAAAACGTTTAGAGTACATCCCCTCCAAAAAAATACGCACAAGATCAAAAATAAATTCCAATTGTACGTATTTAAAACAAGGCCCATCGCGATTAACTGGCTGCAAAATTCACAACAAACATTTTACCCCTGCATGATTCGCAAAATGGTCTGATCTCGATCGGCCCATGTTTGATACATGGGGGGAGCGATAAAAATATTGTGCAGTTATAGAAACAGCATCAGGCGTTTTTCATGTCTACTTCAACTGTATATCGCTAATGCATCTTTAAATACAAATACATATATAATATCACCAGAAACATAATCATCTTATAAAAAACGCTTATGTGTTTTAGCCAGGCCACCCCTATTTTCCACACATGCCCTGCGCTAGTCGACTCCGGCTGTCCCTCTTTGTCCGGCAACGAGCAGGCCGTAATTAACATGGCCAATTTCGCGTTTGGGGATAAATATTAAATCGTAAGTCTATTTGACATTGATTGTTTGTCATATGCGGGTTGACATCCATGTCTTGATGCAACAGTCAGGTGTATATGAGTGAGCTGTGTGAGCAACGTTTACCGTCTTTACCTTGCTTGCTGATGGCTAAACGGCTAACGGTAGCTAGATCGCGAATTCAAATCACGTTTGAATTAAAATCAAACGCTTAACGCGTCGTTTACAGTCGCGCTGTATTTTCGAATCGAGCGCAGTTTAAAATGGGGGGAAGAGATCGGCGTGCTTGCATCTGAATGACATTTACACGGCCGTCCAGGTAGAAACACATCTGTATGTGATCACATTGCAGGCAGGCAGATGTGTATTCACATTCAGTCCATCCCGATCACTTCTTATCACGGCTGGTTTGCGTGCTTGCAAAGATCTTTCGGTTAATAACCTGACGTTTTCAGATTTATCCGCGATGCTCGTCCGGATCGCGCTATTAGTTGGGGGTGCATGCGTGTAAACGTGCAGAAAATGATAACTCTGACCCAAACCATTAATGCATCCTTCAGACATGTTGCTGAGTAGGTGCCTGATCTCATTGGCCCTTCGGTACAGTTAAAAAAAAACGCATTTCACGCGCAATTCCTGGGGCTGCGGGGTGATACTCGTTGGACCCGAGGAGGTTTTCGTCAAATAAACTAATTTCTGTAAATGAACGGTGTCATGGCACCGCACCGACAGTCATTTTAATGGCGGGACAGCAGGCGGGACAGAGTCAAGGAAAACGAGGCAAAGGTAGGAAACTGTCAATCAGCGCATCTCTGTGTCCGAGCGGGAATCCACACAGCTCTGGCTGCAAATCTCCCTTTTCCCTGTCCGCACATGCCTGAATGTACGGTGGCCTTGTTTTCGTGGGGATCTGTCTTTGGGTAGCTTTATGTCAACCTCGCATCACTTGTCTATTCACGCGTGTTCGTTTGGGGTTTGTTTTATTTCTCTTCTTTTTTTTTTTTTACACACGCATTGCATTCAACTCTTTTCCAACGTGTTATTTGCCTTATAAGCAAGTCTTTTACTTGGGAAGAGGGTTTGGGATCTCTAAAGTGTTGCATAAAAGTTCATCAGCTGTGAAGTTTGTCTTCAGAGATAGACCGATATGACAGATTAACGATATGCGTAGTTTTTTTTTTTTTTATTTTTTTTTTTTAATTATTATTATTTTAAAATACCTTTTATTTCTTTTATAACTTGGACAACAGTTAAATTTAATATAGGAATTCAATTATAAAATATGCAATTTTTTTGTATCCCAAAAAATGAACCAATTTATTGTATAATTTTTTTTTTTTTTTATAAAGTGATCTATCACAGAGACTCTGTAAATACTGTAGATAGGTGCTAGTCTTTAGAGACAAATACTGCTGTATATCCTTAATATTGGTCAAACCGATTATCTGTCTATCTCTAGCCTTCAGTTTCCTGTCATAATGTTTAATAACATGGGATACACCGATAATCAAGTTTTTGGGGGGTTTTGTTTTACTTGTATGGTTTAATTGGTTTTCAAGGAATGTACATATTTATCGGAGGTGCCGAAATATGTGGTTGATTTACCAAATCTATTTGTTAGCAATGCTGTTTTATCTCTTCAAATGGCAGTCCGGTTCACTGTTGGTGCTAGCAGTGTGACACAGTGGGCATGTAAATGAGCAATTCACCTTATACCACCTGGCAGATTCCAGTGAAAAATGATCTTGTGCACATTTTTGCATCAAAAAAAAAAGTTGTGTATATATAAATGTGCTTTTGGTCTAACCGCACCTTTCTCCCTCCCTATTCTTGTTCATTGTTCCCCCTTTCCATTTCTGCTTCCATAGGTTCCCAGATGAAGAGCCCAGAGAAAAAGAAGAGGAAGTCCAATGCTCAGGTTAGTTTTTGAATCTTTGTCTTTAATTTTTTTTAGCTTAATTTTTTGCTGCAACTTTTGTGAAGGTATTCATATTATAGTGACCTTACTTCCCTCTTTAAACTTTAATGTTAACAATAATTGCATTTATTGTCAAATTCAGTGCATTAAAGGAACGCTCCACTTTTTTTGGAAATAGGCTCATTTTACAACTCCTTCAGAGGTAATAAGTTGAGTTCTACCATTTTTGAATCTATTCAGTCGATCTCTGGGTCTGGCGTTAGCACTTTTAGCATAGCTTAGCATAGATCATTAAATCCAATTAGACTGGTAGTATAACGTTCCAAAATGACCAATAGGTTTTGATATTCTACCTATGTCCTAAAACCTTGTCTGTAGTTTTATTGTATACTAAGACCGACGGAAAATGAAAAGTTGCAACTGATATGATTAGGAACTATACTCTCATTCGGGCGTAATAATCAGCAATAAAACCAACATCACGCAGCGCCTGTGGAAAAGCGCCTATTTCCAAAAAGTGGTGTGTTCCTTTAACATTAAAATCTAAGCAACTAATATTTCACTCTTTGTATTTTCTATTAGGGGGCAGCATTCTCCCACCTCTCTGAGTTTGCACCCCCTCCTACTCCAATGGTTGATCACCTGGTGGCCTCTAACCCTTTTGATGATGACTTTGGTCCGCCATCGCGATCTGGTGGAGGGGGTGGTCCTGGTGGTGCCTCTTTTCTGCCCAGTCCAGGGGGTGGTGGAGGTGGCTACGGTGGACCCGGCCGAATGGGAGGAGGTATGGGATTCATGGGTGGCCCAGGTGGACCTGGAGGTGGACAGCCAGGCCGACGACCCCCTTTCGGTCCACCAACACCAAATACTGGACCACACCACCCACTTGGATTTGGGGGCATGCCTGGCTTTAGTGGGGGTGGGGGCGGAGGAGCTGGTGGAGGAGGATTTCCACCAGGAGGTCCATCCCAGTTTAACATGCCACCTAATTTCAGCCCACCCATGCACCCTGGTCAGGGCTTCAATCCGATGTTGTCACCTGGAGGAATGGGTGGCGGTCCAGGAGGTGGAGGAGGTCCACCTCATCCAAGGTTTGGGATGCCTCAGCAACAGCCTCCACATGGACAAGGTGGCCATCCGTTCAACAGTCCGCCCTTACCTGGCGGCCCTGGCCCTCGGGGGCCTCCGCACGGCCCTATGAACCCTATGGGGGGTATGGGAGGAGGAATGAACATGATGGGCATGGGTGGCGGAGGTGGTGGGGGTAATATGGTGGGTGGACACCCAGGCATGCCACCACAAGGACAGTTCCCTCCTCCACAAGATGGCCCATACCCTGGATCAAGTCCTCCTGTTGGTGAAGAGGGAAAGAACTTTGGTGGGCCAGGTGGTGGTCCACCTGTTCCCTCTCAACAGCAACCACCTAACCTTAACCCCTCTGGCCCTCCATCCAACAATGCCACCCCTGGTCCATCCCCAGCCCCTGGACCCCCACAGCCTGGAGGAGGTTTCCCAGGTCATCCAGATGTCCAACAACCCAACCCTAACACTCCAGGGCAACCCCAGTCGGCTCCTCAACCCCCCAATCCAAACTCGTCCCCCACTGGCCCACATAACGGTCCCCAGCCTCAACAGGCACCGACCAATCAGCATCCTCCACCCAACTCCACTGGTGGCCCTGGCCCCAACACTCCATCCAACCAGCAGCAACCGACGCCACCAAACTCCGCTCCAGGTTCAGCGCCCTACAACCAGCAGAACAATGCTCCTGGAGGTCCAATGCCAAACCAACCACCCAATTCTAACCAGAACAACCTTAACAACAGCAGTGGTGGTAACACCCCAGGTAGCAACCCCAATCCTCCATCCAACTCCAACTCCACGCCCAACACCCAATCCCCGCTTCCTAGTGGGCCCGCTCCACCATCTACTGGCCCAGGCTCCGGTCCCCCAAAGCTAGGTGGAGGCATGGTGTTCCCTTGTGGCCTCTGCCTATCAGAAGTACATGATGACCAAGAGGCCATCTTGTGCGAGGCCTCCTGCCAACGATGGTTCCATAGAGACTGCACAGGCCTAACTGAGCCAGCGTATGGGCTGCTAACCAGGGAGAGCGCCGCGGTGTGGGCTTGCGACTTCTGCCTCAAGACAAAGGAGATTCAAGCGGTTTATGTGCGCCAGGGACTAGGACAGCTGGTGGCTGCAAATGATGGCTAAAAGAGAGATCGAGAAGATTGGGGAAGAGGGATGTCTGATTTATTTCTTGGTGCTTTATGTCTTGTGTTTCACGGTGAGAAAGTGAAATGGAAGAGAAGAACTAATCCACCAGAGGAGAGCGAGAAGAACAGATGAACAGAAGAAACTGAACTACTTAATCTGGTGTTACGTCTTGCATTTGTTTCTTCACAGACCTCATAAGCACTTTTAGGGCCCATGTCTCTGATTAAAAAGCATTGTAACAGATGTTGGAAATGTTTGTGTATATAGAACATCTTGACACATTTTCAAAATTCAAACGTTTTTGGTTGATGTTGCACTCAATACGTCTTCATTTCACCTTGGTGACAAATTCGGAGAAGCCGATTGATTCCAGCCACAGTAAAAAGCAAAATACAAAATGTATTTTAATTTAAATACAAGAATTAAACCTTTTGTGTGATTATACCCAAGATCAGCCTCCAAAGAGAGCTGTCCAATCTTTTTTTTTTTTTTTTTTCTTTCCAAAATCCAACTTGTTGATCTGCAAAGCACTGATGCCAACTTGCTACCTCAAAAATTTTGACATGTCTGGCTAAAAATGCTTTGATTAAGTCAAGAGTGTATAGTCACCACACAACCTCTCCTCTCCTCTCAGCGATCTCCATTTAAGTATATCCAAAGGAAAACGGCAGCGTCCTGAAAAAGGCATATAAGTCATGTAGATAATCAACATTTCACTGTGTGTCTTCGAATACATGCGCGATCTGACAGAAATTGGAGTCCTGCGATTCATTGTTAATAAAACTCTAGATTTTTTTTTTTTTTTTTCTTCATGTACAGCTACTCACTGTTCTTGACAAAAAGTGGACAATGATGGATGGTGGCATAGCCGATAGCGGTAATCCATAACCATATCAGTGTATGTATGTAGTCTTTGGATTGCATGTGAACCAATGCAGTACTTCGTCAGAACTGTTTTAATTGTTACTTTTACTGTTCCGATTAGGCCTCATCCTGGGCTTCGAAGTAGACCAAATATCACAACAAAATCAAATGTTGTCGCAGAGTAAGATGTTTGCAGTTTCTTTTTCTTTGTTTTTGTTTTTTTTCTGAATTTCTGTCCAAGTTGCCTTTTTCTTATTTGTTACTTTTTATGTACTTTTGTGTATGCTGTTCAATGTGCTTGCTCTGGTGCCCTCCATTCGCCAGCATTGTGCAGTTATATTGGGGGGTTTTCTGGCCTCTGGCTCTGTACTGAAAGAAGTAAATTGAATTGTTTTTTTACAATTCCACAAGTTTTTTTTTTTTTTTTTTTTTGACCTTTTTATTGTATTAAATATAGGTAAAACCAACAACTAGTCATGTAATTAAAGATATCCTTTTTAAATGGTAATTTTCAACTCGGCAGTCTTTAAAATTATAAAGAGTAACTTTAAAAAGTTTCTTAAAAAATATATATGTTAAAAACAAACTGCATTTTTGCACTCCTGTCAGTTAGCTTACAGTCTTAAGATGTTTTAAACGAAACACTTATCCATTTCATGACTATATTTGTTATGTCTATAACAATTTCATAAATTTGCAGGCCAACCTAGAAGACTCGTTCGCCATTTTTTTGCGCGTTTTTTTCCCCCATGGGTTTTAGAATTTAGTAAAATAAAGTCTGTCTTCAACATTATTTTGAGGGTGCATGTTTTGTTGCAAAAAATTAAATGATCATAGTCTTGCATTTTAAAGCTTCTGTGTTCTTAAAAGGCTTTCTAACAAGTTGCTATGAAAGAACTGCTGCTGTTTATAAAACAACATCTGGTTGATTTCCTGTGGTAGTTTTAACCTTATAGCAACTTTTTGCCTACTGTAATTTGAAAAGAAAACACAATATCTTCAAGTAATGTTAACCACAGACCTTATTTTACTAAAATAAATAAAAAAGCTGCTGTAGATAACTGAGGCAAACCATGCAAAATGGGTGTCTAAACTGCTTAGTAATGCTAAAGTAAGCTATGAATGGCCAAATTCATAAAACATGAGCGGAACAAATGTCTAAATCATTCACAGATCCATAATTTTGCAAATGATTGACACAGAAAATGGTTTTAGGCTTGTTGTTCTATTTTGTTTGTTACTGAAGGTAAAAAAAAAAACTTTAATAGTTAATTTTCACAACTTTATTATTATTTTTATTATGGTAAGATCAAATGCCACTTTAACGGGAATAAACAGTGGCATCAAGTTTCTTAAATTGCTTAATGGACTTGCCCTGAATTTTTTGTATTTGATTGACATTGGATCTCGGCCAATCACATGTTCTTATCGGCCGGCCTTGGGACAACTCTCCAGCCAATGAGCGCTCAGGAGGGGCGGATCGATGACGCAAAGGCAACAGGTTGTTTCGGGAAAAAAAAACGCACTGACAGTTTTGCATGGACTGTCCATCCTCGGTCTCAACGAGGAGTTTTTAATTGACACTTAACCTAAAACGAGCTTCTTTGTTACCGTGTACCTTGCGAAGGTCGTTGCCGAAGGTTTCGGAAAACAGGTAAGCAGCAGGAATGTCTTTGTTTACCCAGCGGTGTGTATTTGCATTGGGCTTTTTGTTTTTGTCGCTGTTCGTGGCCGCGGGGTTGTGTCCAGCCTTTCGGTTGTTATAATCCATAATCACATGGCTTCACAATTACGCAGGAGTTCTGCTGAGCGAAGCAAAGAAACACCTGTTGCTTTGTGTCTGAAGCTGCGGGATGAATTACAGAAGATGCGCTGATCCAGTTTGGCGTCTCTCCTCTTTAAAAATAATAAAGTCAGTGTGACTTTGACCTGCGTTGATCCCTGTGCGACCGATCGGCGTAATTTGTTTGTATATTATGTATCGACAAAGTTGCGAATTTTAAATATCCCCCAAACGTGGTTTTGATCGCGTATGCCCGTAACCATTGTCTGTATTGTTTACAAAGTCAAAGGACAGCGCAACTAAACAAGTCAGAACTGTAGCCATGTTTTTCTTCTTGTCTTTGCGTTATTAATGTAACGTCAACCCCGTATATTAAAATAACATGCTGGTTTCGATCCCACCGATACTGACTGACTTGCTGGGTGGGTGTGACGCAATTTGAACACGAAAAAAAAAAAAAAAAAAAAATCGTTTCTTTCTGCGCCTTTGCTTGCGCTTCCTCGTCTCTCTCAAGTCGTATCTGTGAAATAGAGAAACTTGGGGACAAAAACAGCTCCTCTAAAAAGTGCCCGACTCAGTGTAATTTAATATTTAGCTCTTGGTTATTTCCAACACAGTGTAACTAGAACATAGTGGAGTCTAATTGTAAACCACACAATAGCTCCAATCTAGCCTCAAACCCGAGTTCTGTCCTGTCCTTTATAATGCAATCACTTGAATAATAATAAAGACAATAAAATTTATAGCAACAAGTACACAAAAGATGTAGTCCTCGTTGGCATATGTATACTGATGGATAGTGTTTTGCTTAACAATACTCATTTAAAATGTTGATTTCAAAATTAATAGTTTCGTTCTTGTTTATGTGCTTGGATATGAGATAATCGAATTGTATTTTTTATTGTATTTTGTCAACAAACACTCATATTTCATATTCAAAAATCATATTTTTCACAGTAAGGAAAGAGCTTATATGTATCTAGTTATGACCGAGCCCCTGATATGCTTAAATGGTTATGATTGGCTGTTTAAGGTGACAAGATGTCAATATGAAACTATAAAGATTAATGTAATTTCTTCATTTTACAAAACATCAAGGTAGAATAATGTATAGACAGGGAGCACATTACAGTTATATTACAATTAAACTCTATATAGTATATATGTGTTTTCTGGTTAACTCATTCCGGTCTCATATTTTTGAATAGCAATCATATGTTTGGGAAATATGTTCCCGTTGGTTATTCTGCTCAGACACATGTGTGAACCTGAGGAGAACTGACTTGCATGCATCCAACTAAAATAGCCGTGAGACGCTTTGGTAAAAAGTGAATAAAACAATGGTTCGTGAAAAAAACGTTATACGTTAGTTAGAGAAATCGTCAATTCCAAAGGGTTAAGAGTTTACTTTTTTGGGAACATGTTAATTAAATAGCAGTTATTTAGACCATATTTGGTGATGTTTTGGTACTGATTGAAAGTGGAAGATGTCCATATTTGGGCTAAAGACTGTGCTGACATAATTGACATAAATAGCATTTTCCTCATAGCATTTTCCCTTCAGCCAAGAAAACAATGAATGGATTAAAGCCAATTCAGACACGAGTACCCTCAGGGTACTAATACTTTCAAAGAGAGTGGAAAGTGTAAATAAATAATAAATAAACCTGTAAATAAATACCTAAACAAATCTGTATAGGCATTTTTTTTAATTGAGCATTTTTTTCTTAACATTTAGAGTAAAGTCAATAATCCTTTTTATTTCCATGTGAACCGTGCAGCTGGGATGAGTCACGTTAGTGTGTTATTATAAACCTTAAGGATCTGATGTAATACTCATAATCTGTAACAGTGCATGCAGTATTTGTGTGTACGTATGTACATGAGTGGTTGGCAGAATGTGCTTTTTATTTGTAAGTCATTCATGCCGAACTGAACATCTATTTCTAGAAAAATGGTTTGAGTGTAAAGTTTCAAGAAATCAAGGAAAATTAATTAATTTTAATACAAGAAATAAAGCTATTTTCCAAATGCAATTTTTATTTTTTATAATCATCTATGATCATCGGATGTAAGTCACAAGAAAAAATCAGTCACTGCTTTTTGTTTTAATGTAACTTTAAATATATAAGTTTATGTGTGATACATAATGGATTCCAAAGAGGTGAAAAGAGATGAAACTTTTTGCCTCTTTTTTACGCACTTTTTTTACCCTACGAATCACAAACTTTTTTTTTACCAGAGTGGTTGAATTAATAAAAAAATTAAAACACAGTTAAAGCTATTGATCACTAATTACAGTAAAACTGAGTGTCATTGTTCACTAATTAACATGCTAAATCAAAGACTGACAGTCTGATATGCCTAATAGATTAATTTATTATTATTATAATTTTTTTTTTCTATTTGGTAAAACTAATGTTGCTTAAAATAGGTCAGAAACAGGGTGGTAATTTGGTTTATTGCAAATAAATCAATCGTCACATGATTGTTCGTGCAGCACAATATTTATTGTTAATTTTACTGCTTGAATGGAAGATGGTACAGAGAACTGATGATCGAGTCTAGTAACATTCCTCCAAGAACAAACAGCCATTCTGATGCCAGGTGGGACCCAGTGCCTTGTGGAGGGTGAGAATCACATCCACGTGGCCATCCAGACCGGTTTTCATAAGTTTGCAGCTTTAATATTTGGAGGATGTTAACACAGTGGTTCTAATGCAATAATTTGAGAAACCTGAAAAATGTACTTTTTAATTTGCTGAAAGTTTTTTTTTTTTTTTCCTGAAACATAGTCATGGCCAAAAATATCGGCACTCTTGGTAAACATGATCAAAGAAGACTGTGAAAATTAATCTGCATTGTTAATCTTTTAGATCTTTTATTTAATCTTTTACTGGATAATAAGTATTTAATTTGGGGGGAAATATCATTATGACCATAAATGTTTTTCTCAAATACACATTGGACACAATTATTGGCACCCCTTGAAATATCTCTGAAGTTTATTCCCACTCATATGCGCAGTTTTGAGCACTCCAGATATTTTTGGCCATTACTATATTTGTCACTCACATGCTGTCTTAACAATAAACTCAGAAATGTACAGGTAAATACTCACATAATTAATCTGCTCCTTTAACCAATGAGAAATCACACAGTGGGTTCCATTTTGCAGGAATGCCTGGAATCCCACGTATGTGAGGAAGACAATGGCTGACTTTGAGTAGCTAATCACACCTAATGGCTCAGCAGAGGCTCTGACAGTTATAATGTAACCAAATAACCCATTTTCAATAAGTTATTCATTGATAGACCAGAGGTTATTTTAGTTTAGTTCCTTCACAGATTTTGTCTCCCGGCGTTACACTGGTGCATTATAAGTTTGTGTTTAACACAGGATGCAACATACGGTCACACTTTATATTAGGCGGCCTTAACTATTATGTATGCCAAAAAATAAGTACAATGTGCTTATTGTAGCCATATTGAAAAACACTTTTGTTTCTGTTGAGGTGGAATATGGGTAAGATTAGGGACAGGTTTGCTGGTATGGGAAGGTTAAAGGGTGTGTTAAGATGAAATGAATGGGTCAGTAGTGTAGTTATAAATGTAAGTATAAATATTATTACAAATGCAATGACATATTGGCATTTTTAAAAAATATAAGTGCAATGTAAAAACATGTATATACACAGTAAGTACATTGTACCAAATAATTAATTTAAATGGATGTACACAGAAGTAGAAGCCACCTAATATAAAGTGGGACCCAAGATACTACTGCATACGCGCAGCAATTATTGAATTATGTAGGAACTGCAGAAATAAATTTGCTTCAAGACTTCAAGCTGCACACACTGATGAAGCTGGCTTTAAACGATGCCCTGCATAGCTCTGGATGTTTTCTGCATCACTTGCTTTATACAATGGAGC
Source organism: Puntigrus tetrazona (assembly GCF_018831695.1). Lineage (NCBI taxonomy): Eukaryota > Metazoa > Chordata > Actinopteri > Cypriniformes > Cyprinidae > Puntigrus > Puntigrus tetrazona. Next base: position 18,317,496 of record NC_056717.1, on the reverse strand, counting down.
ACATATGCGTCTCTTTAAACACCAGTAACTCAGTTAATCAGCAGATTAGACTCAGCATCTTTGATCCGTCATGCAAACATGCTCTGTGGTGCTTTGATATTATTTGAGGAATGTTCCCGTCACAGTGATAAGCTGGGTTTTTTTTAGCTAATGTTAGCTCTCCTGCGTACTGGACCTGTGTTCTAGGAAAACGGGAAGTCTGGAAGCAGAGAGGAATGTGCTAGAACCTGCTCCTACCAGCAGGCACACCTGTTTGTCACACACAAACAATATCTTTTTTTTTTCAGGTGTGAGAAGGCTCTCAATACCTGTGCCGATACTTGATAGCTGTGTCACGTACAAAACTGCTTCATATTTCTGTATACTAAAGTGTGACACTATATCAAGGAGTCGAGAGTGGTTTGTTAAATGGTCTCTTGGGAAATATTAATAGTCTAACATGTATTTGAAAGGGGAGCCAAGATGGAAGCAGCAAAACAGCATCAAGTATAATAGGTCTAAGCATTTTTTGCTTGAATTAATTGCTGTAAAAAAATGCAATTCAAAAAGGTGTTAGTATGATTTTTCAGTATGTACTTTTTTTGTGTTTATAGTGTTAATTTTAGTTTTCAACTTTTATTTTAGTTTAGTTTCCAGGTCAAATTGTCAATAATTTCAACCAGTTTTTTTATACAGTGATTTTTATTTTATTATTTTCTGTCAATTAAAGGAAACTATTTTTAATGGTTTTAGTTTTAGTTTAGTTTTAGAATAACACCACTGAGAAGATGTTTGGCGTTTTCAAATTTCTTGTGAATGTTTGGTTGATCCTAAATTCCATGCAATGCTTATTATGTATACATGAATCACAAGCATGTTCAATGGGTTGTACAGCTTTATAACCAAATGGCAGATTGTTCAGCTGACTTTCAGCATTAAAAAAGAAAAAAACTTCTATGCAGAGGATTTCCAGTAGACAGAAAAACTCCAGAGAATGTAGGTTGTGAAAATGAAATGTCACTTCCTGTTGAACCTAACAATTCTACAGTCTTTTGATCAGACTGTAAATCTATCCCACACAGCCCTGTTTTCATATGGTGTTTACCCTGTTTTTAGTTCATTACTTTGTAGTTCATGTTGTGTATCTCTGCCCTCTTTTGGCTCCTCAAATAGTCCACCAAACAGTCTAGCCTTTTAGTTTAGTCTCTAAATGGGCTAGTGCACTGATTTATTAAATTCTTTGTCTTGGCACCACAGCAGGTCACAATGAGCTCCCTCTCAGCAGACAGGAAGCCCCCTCTGGACTATGGTGTCCAGATTCGCTTCATCAAAGATTTGGACGACGCCGGCGGAGGGTTCCCAGACAGGACTCGACTGGCTGGTGGAGTTGGCGGCGTTAGCAACGGGACTCCTTCGCCGTCTAAGTATGGAGTAGCTGTGCGGGTGCAAGGCATTTCAGGACAGCCATACGTAGTACTCAAGGACGGAGAAAAGGGGGACTCTTATGGGGTACAACTGAAGACTCAGCCACAAATCCAGAGCTCAGCTCCAATTGTCACTCAAACCTCCCCATACAACACCCTGCTTCTGGGACAAAGGGAAGGGGCTCGGACTCCCCAGGGTTCCTATATCCCCGCTGACCAACCTAGCTCTCCAGACGAGGACTTTGGGAGCCCCTTAAGGAGGCCACCTGGTGACGGTCAGGCAGGGACTCAAGGAGAAGCTGAGCCCAGGACTGCAGAACATCTCACACCTTCTGCTCTGGCTCCCAAGTTTAATGAAAAGGATGATGATTCTTTTAACGAAGCAGGGCTTAGGAAGGTCAGGCAGAATGGTATTGCGAGTAGTCTGAATGGGACGGGGCTAAATGGAGCCTCATTAGATGACGACAAAGCTCCGGCTATAGACACCAAGTCACTGGCTCCCATTAATAAACTCATTAGCCGGTTTGGTGGTGGTAGTTCTGGTGATATTTCAAACTCAGAACCCCATAATCGAATTCGTCTTGATAACCGAGTTCGGTCTCATAGTGTGGATGCCCTCAATAAACCTACAGAAGAGCAACCACCAACATCACCAACAATAAACCCCTATGCTCCTATTACTCCAGCTACAGTGCCTAAACTCAGCTCATCAAAACCAGCATCTGGCAGTCTAGGACGAGACTCCACCTCTGTGGCTAAAGTGGCTGCTGTCCCCAGTTCTAAACCCCTCACCTTCAGCCAATCACCAAAGCTGTTTGTGCCCAAAGAAGCACCACCTGCTCCACCAAAGAAACCAGTGAGTCCACAAGATATTGTTCTTCTCCTTGCATAAAGTTGGCATGCATGGTATTTCAAATATAATGTATTTTTTTTCTAGGTGACCCCTGACCTCATAAAGAGCCAGACCACGAGTGCAGAAAATGAAAATGGAGAGGATGCCCAGACCAAACAAGCCATTTACAACATACTCAAAGAGGGGTATAATAATTTTCTTTATTTGAATAGAACCTGACTGCTGCCCATAAATGTATTTCACGATATATCCTGTTGTATTTTAAGGTCCAATTCTCACTATGAAACATTCAACATTCAACCAGAATACCCTAAAAACATACTTAAAACCCCTTAAAACACCCTAGCAACCCTGGACTATACTGTTACATTTTCTTTACAACATGCCACAATCGAGTCCGTCTCTGGCTCATTCACTTTCCCTTCATATTTTCTAACACTAGGTCTATTGAGAGTGAGCCAGCCATCAAACGCAAAGCAAGCCTCATTCATGAAAGGTTCTGTGGGGTGAAGGTAAGCATGCTTGTATTCAATAAATCAGTTTGCATTCCCCAGCAGTGAATAGCGTTCAGCAGTGTCTGCCGAATGAGGAAACTACATCTAGAGAGGGTGTGTGTGCCCATGGTTTGCGTATCCGTCCCTGTTTTGCATGGTTGTGAGAAAGATATTTTGAGACAGTGAGAACAGATAACAGCAACAAGACAAGTTTTCTTTTTTTGAAGAAATGAGTGTGCTTGGTAAAAAGACAGCTAATAAGAGTCTATTAGATTATTAATTGGGCCTACCAAACTCCAAAATAACAAAAAGCACCATGAAAGTTTCAGGTTTCAGGATAGAGATTTCGGTATGCTGTTAATGAGAGATGTCCAATTTATTATTGAATCTTGCTTTTGAATTTTATCCTTTCGGTGAACTATCGATACAGCTCACAAAACCAATCTAAGTGCTAAGACTGATCTGGTTCTCATACTAGGTTGTCATTGAACAACAACTTTAAATCTGTTGATTAAAGTTTGTTTCTCACACAAAGCTATCATATGACTACAGAAGACATTATGATACATAAATGATCACTTTAATAAAATCTTTACTGCGCTTTTATGTTGTTTTTGGAACTTGACAGCCCCAATCCTCATTCACTTTCATTAAATATAAAAAGTGGCGAGGATACTGACTAAAAAAACAGCATCTCTTGTGTCATCAAGAGAAGTACCTCATTCAGCTTTAGAACAAATTGTGAGTACGTAAATATTCCTTTAAAGATGGGGTTCTGTATCTTTCTGCAGGTACACGCATGCATGGGCGTGCGTGGCTGTATGATATTGTTAGCCTACTTGTTTGCATAAGCTTCCTGCATGTGAAATATCCTCCTGCGGTCTCTTGGCAACCGTCGCCTCAACAAGGAAAGCTGATTAGGGCCGCGTGGTTGAGAGCTCGCTCTTTGTGATCCATCAATAATTAAGTTACACTGGAAATGGATGCCTATGAGGGAGGGTTTCCCCTCAATCTAGGGGCCCTCTGCACGTCTGTTTGGGTTACGGTTTTAATGGCCACTCGGCGTATAGCCTCTTACACTTTCATATCCCACTGAGCGCTCGTCCATGCATGATAAACTCTGTTGTCGTTGTGGGCAGTATTGCTGGGAGACGTAGTGACTGTCGTTAATTACGCTCATTAGAGACCTTTTCAGACTCTTGGCGATTGTTGAGAGTGTTTATGCTGAGATTATACTTCTACTAAGTTTAATTTTTTTATATAGAAGTTGGTGCTTTTATTAAGCAATGAGGCATTACATCGACAGTAAAGACATTTATAATGTTACAGGATAGTTCCGTTTCTATAAATGCTGTCCTTTTGAAGATTTATAGTTAAAAACAATGCATCTTGCGTCATAATATTTCAACAAAAATATGCATTCATAATGGCCATGTTTCACAAATAGGCTTTAGCTTTTTTCATTGGTTTTGGAAGATTACTTCTAATAAGATGACTTTAATAGTACTTTAATGAGTTCTTTTTTTATTCAGGAAGTAACTTTAGACCCTGCAACACAAGAGGTCAGTTCAAATGACCTTGTAGTAGCCATGTGTGGTCATTATAATGATGGCAACAGCAGTTGAATGGTCTGATGGGATATCCTAGAGGACTGGGTTATTTGAGGAGCACACGGCTGCCTACTGGCTGTGTGTGCATGTTTAAGATCTAATTAATTTGTGTTTTACGTTTCCTCATTAAATTAAGATCAGCCATGTGCAGATATGAGATGATCCATTTAGAAGTATCTGTATCAGGACTCAGGAGTCACAATTATGTGATTGACAGTAAGAATAACTAGTGTAATGTAGAGACGATAGCTCACACAGGATGTAGGGATTCCTGAGGGGACATTTGAAGAAAAATGACTGCTGTAAGACAAATTCATAGCCTAAAGATGACACTGAACCTTCCCTTTGTAGAAATATGCATGTTTGTTTTGTAACTACAACTTGTATGAACAGAGCTATGTGTTCTGGTTTGATTAGGCCCATTGGTGGAAATTTAAAATATGTTTTATTCAATAGTTAAATTAATAAAAAAATAAAAAAATAAAATAAAATTATATATATATATATATAATTAGTTCCAGCACAGTAGTAATTATTATTATTATATGCTTAAATTAGAGATTTCTTTGTTTATTGGTAATACTTTTTATTAATTAATTTAAATAATTTAATAAAAAAAACTTTTATTTATAAAATTGAGAATTGTGCAGAATTGTGGATTAAAAATTTGCACTTGTGCCTCAGTTTGTGAAAACATGCAAAAATTGTATTTTATTATTATTGATGGTGACACTTTAGAATAGGTAACACTTGTAAACTATTAACTACAACTTTTCTCTTAAGAATTTCTTAATGGGATTCGTATTAATAGTTAGTAAGGTAGTTGTTAAGTTTAGGTATTGGGTAGGATTAGGGATGTAGAATAAGGCATTAATATGTGCTTAAATAGCACTGATAAATGGCTAATATTCTAGTAATACACATGCTAATAAGCAATTAATAGGTTAATCGTAAAAATAAAGTGTTAACTTTTTTTCTTCTTATTATTATTAGCACAAATGATAAATTAGTTCAGTTCAGGTAAATTCCACTGGACTATGTGTAGACATGAGACTGTGATAAAATCACTTACTAATCTTGTCTGTTGAAAGTTATTCAGTCTTTTAATTCCAGACATAACCATGTCCGTAAACCCCATAACTTTCTCATAATGCACGCAAGACACCAGGAAGGAGTTTTTACGGGATTTACGTCAACATTGTACAACTTGCTCAGCTGCCTTGAACAGTAGCCCCATTGCTACAAGGATAATTTACTGGCCAGAAAATAACTTTCTGGTCATAAGACACACATTTTGACACGCACTTTGATAAAAACGTTTTTTATTGCAAATGCATTCATGTAAATGTGAATTTTCAGCATGCTGTCAGTACAGCTTTATTTGTTTCGAACCCAATTTATTACATTAATTGTTAAAGCTCACAGGGGTTTTGTGCTGCACAGGGTCCGCAGATCTTAGTGACCGACAGCAATATGAAGACTGAACTGGAGCAGGCGTTCAACAAAAACACACAATTACAGCAATTTCTGGACAAAGCCAAGAGAGAACTACAGGAAAATCAAGACCAGTGAGTCTCTATGTCCAAGAAATATAACCCCGTAGAGCCTGAATTAGATTATTTGTCTGATAATGTACTTCCTCTCTTCAGAATGGTAGAGCTGCGCATGGATAGAGAGGCAGCGGAGTCTCGCTTACGGCAGCAGGAGGACCAGCTAGCTCAGCTCCAGGAGGAGCTCAGACGAACGCTGGAAAACTCACCTCAGTCCGACACGATGCAGCTAGTACGCACACAAACACAGAACATACAGATAGATAAGAGATACTATTCTTAATAAAGCTGCTTTGGGCCAATATGTCTTGTGAAAGTTAAATTGAGATTGTTTCCACCTAAAACACTCTTTCTCTGCAGAACTTGATGACGGTGCAGGCAGAGCTGTCGGAGTCTCTGATGCTGAAGCAGAAACTGGAGGACACACTGAGGCAGAGAGAGCGAGAGCTCACCGCTCTGAAAGGAGCCCTGAAGGATGAGGTGGAGTCCCATGATAAAGAGATGGAGGCCCTGAGAGAGCAGTACAGCCAAGACATGGACGCCCTGCGTCACAGCATGGAGACCGTCTCACAGGTGAACATACACTACAAGACAAATGAAGTCCCTTCCTCATGGGGAAATATTTAATCGCTTGTCTCGTCTTGCCTGATACCTAGGCCGGATCGACTCAGATGTGGGATTTGTTTTTTTTGTCAAAACCGTTATGAGAAGAACCTAGCAATTTTGCAAATTTGAATGGGTGTGAAGTGCAGTTGAAGTGAAGTTTTCACTGATACCCGTTGTTTTATTCTCTGGCCTTATTTGCAGTCTCAGCTGGAAATCGAGGAGGAGCGTCAGAAGGTAAATGCCTCCATCTTGGCTCTGGAGGAGGAGCTGGAGGTGTACAAAGAGCAGAGCGACCAATGGAAGGAGCAGCTTAGCTTTGCCAACCAAGAGTAAGCTTAAAAAAACCCCAAAAAAACATTAGTTTTCAAAATATTTATACAGTGATGCTGACCTCATTGTATAATCTCGAACAAAAAGAGTGAATATTGGTTATGTGATGTGAACTGGATCCATTGACTGCTTGGAATAGTTTAATTTTATGCAGATGAGCAGTAAAGGCCGCCAGTAACGTGAGGGCATCCAGCATTAGGAACAGCCACCTTGATTAACAGCCATCAGAGTTACAGTATTTTAGCAAACATGTTAATAGCTATGCAGCCTTAATCACGTAAAACTTTGTTTTATCAATTCATAAGGTGTTTTGTAAGATCTCAAGATGTCGCTCCAAGGTTCAAGTCCATATTTGTCTAAGGAGTTAAGAAACTCATCTGTAAGCAACCTTCTGACAACACCCTTTTATTTACATTCAGACAGTACGTATAATGAATGTTTGGCTAGAATTTTGTCCTCTGGTCCTGTAGGATAAAAGGTCCACGTTTCAATTGACTAATGTGCTACTTCACATATAGATACTGTTATCTTGTATCCAGTTCACACTGTAAGATCGCTTATGCTCCCCAAAGATGAATTTGTTTGATCAAAAATACACAAAACACCGTTATATTATTATAACTTGAGATAATATTTCACAATAAGTTATTTTTATTTAATGTGTATTGATGCTTAAAATGATCAGTATTACATGTAACTTCAGAAATCATTCTAATATGCCGATTTGCTGTTCATGAAACAATAAGAGATTTTATAGATATTTATATTGCCGTTGAAAATCATATTGCAGGTTTTTTTTTTAAGAAAGACAAAAATAAGAGTATTTTTATTTATTTAATTGTAGATTTAATGAAGATTTAATCTAAAGATCTAAAGAAGCTCTAAATTAGTTTAGATTTAATGTATCTTGCTGAATACAAAGCATTAGTTGCAACGTATTCTTAAAACAGCAGTAGCGTATGAGGAGAAGAGAGAAGTTGTAAAGCACATTTATTTTTTACAGTAGGATTTCACCTGAACTGTAACTCATAATCTTGTCTCGCAGGTTTTATATGTTGTCTTAGCTGTTTACAGTTTTGTGTGCTTCATGTTCTTGTCAGTTGTGCTTGCTAAAAGTTTTTTTGTTGTCTGTTTCATGTGTTCACGTCTGGTTCTTGTTTGCCAGGTGGGGGCAGTGCAGCGCGTTTCAAAAGTGAGAGTCGTGTAGGCGCATAACTACTGACACCACTGGCAGAAATTAATCATCAAATAACTATAGCTCATAATGTTTTAGTGTAAAACCTGTCCCACTAAAATGGCACACTAAAATGAAATCTATTATTCTGGTTTCAATTTGACACAAACAACATCGCTCAAAACAGATCTTTATCAAATCTTTTCTTACGTCATAAATCAATCCTGTCCTGTTCATGATTCTGAAATAACAGCTTCTTCTGTAGGATGTTGATTCTTCTACTGGATGAAATCATTTTAGTAAATAGCTGCACTAACACCGAGTGCAATATTGTGTGTTTGTGCGTTTTTTAATTTGTCTTTGTCTCTTTGGACAGGCTGCTGCAGGCTCAGCGGGAGAAGAAGGAACTGGAAGAGAAGCTGCTCACAGTGAAGAAGCAACCTGATGAAACTGATTCAAACTCTTTAATGAAGGTAAGACACTAATACAAAGAAAGACGGTCACAGTCAGAGTTTTCTCTCTTCTTTGGGTCAAACAGATTCACTGTGAGAGCTACCTACACACTGTGAAAGCTGAATTTTAGATGGTTTTTTTAGCCTGGTATAAAAGTTACTTTGCACTTTCAGGAGCTGCAACGGTGCCGAGATGATTTGAAGAAAGCTCTTTCAGAAGTGGAAAAACAGAAAGCAGAGGCAGCAAAAAGCGAGGAGAAGCATAAATCAGGAGCAAGAGCCAATGAGAATCGAGAGAAGGAGCTGAAGGCGGAGATTGACAGACTAATAGATCAATCAAAGAAAGACAAAGAGGAACTCAGAAAAGCACTGGAAAAAACACAACAGGTAATTTTTGAAATGATGATTGTTAAAAAGCTAACATGGTGCATTAAATCCTATTTCGTTCATAATTGTTGGACTACTTAGGACTATTTAACCCTTGTTTGTCTAACCTCGACACGCTGATTTTAAATGTTTTTATGTGCTGGGATTTTGTTGCTTTGTACAGCTTTTCACATTCTCGAGGAAAGGAAAAAGTACTTTAAATATAACTTTTTTCCTTTATTCTATTTACTCCTAAATGTGTAGCCCTCCAAAACGGAGCAATCTCAAGATACTGAAAGCAATCTAGACCTTCAAGAGACCAATGCTCGCTTAAGAGAGAGAATAGCACGCATGGTAAAACAACCATAAATTCCAAAATAGCCTTTTGCATTTAAGTATTTAAGTTATTGGCATAATTATTATGATCTCTTCTGAATTTTAGTCTTCCAAGTGAAAATAATGTATTTTCTTCTTCTTTTTATTTCCAGACACGTTTGCATTCCAGTGTTCCTGACAGCTCCTCAGATGTTCTGGAGGACGAGAACCGGAGCCTGAGGAACCAGCTCGAGGAGTCCCGGCGTGCCGCTTCTCGACTGGGTCAGGAGAAAGAGGAGCTCAGCAGACGGTTGGAGGAGAGGGAAAGAGAAAGAGAAGCGTTGAGACGCGGCAAGAGCGACCTGGAGGAGCAGAAAAGACTACTGGACCGAGCACTGGAGAAGATCAACAAAGAGGTGCGCGTGTGTGTTTTGTTTAATTTAATTTAAAATTTCTATTCATTAGCGTTAACTGTTTACATAATTTATACATATTCTACTCTTCAAGGTTGCATTTATTTGATCATAAATATGGTAAAACGCATACTATATTGCGAAATAATATTACACATTAAAGTGACTGTTTTGTGTTTGAATATATTTAAAAATTTTATTCATTTTTTCTGATGTTAAAGCAGAATATTCAGCAGCCATTACTCACGATCAATCAGAAATCGTTCCAATATGCTAAATTGCTCAAGAAACATTTATTTATTATAATCAGTGTTGAAAATAGTTGTGCTGCTTGTTGTTTTTGTGCAATCTGTAAAACATTTTTTCTGGATTTTTGTAATAGAATGTATCACTTGAAATATAAATGTTTTCATTGTTTTTTTTCTATCAGATGGAGACTATGATGGGAGATTCACGTCAGTCGGTGCAGGTTCTTCAGTCTCAGCTGGACGAATTCAGGGATCGTTCTCGTAGAGAGCTGCAGGATGCTCAGAGACTCAGTAAAGACAGGCTGGTTGAGCAACAGAGAGCGCAGGCCCTGCTAAAGACCATCCAGGAGGAGGTGAGACTATATACATATAGTGCTAAATTACCTTTTATGGTGACAAAAATCAATAATTCTAGCAAAATCAAGACGTTATCTGTGAGAGTATTCCCACTGCTTCTATCCATCAGCTAAGTTTAAATCTATTGTTATTAACATTCCTGGTTTGAACTTGCAGCCTTTCAGTTCACAACTGATCAAGCGTAGATACTCAGTGCTTTGTTGTGTGCATCTCAGGTGTCTCGTCTGAAGAAAGAACTGCTGTCATGCTCAGAGGAGAGGGACAGCGCTCAGCTAGATAAAGAGCTGCTGGGCAGCCGTCTCAAACACCTGGAGAACGAGCTGGAGACAGAGAGAGGCTCGCAGACGGACCGCAGCAGAGAGATCCGTCTGATAGAGGTAACGGTGAAGGTTTGAGTGATTCCGACCAGACAGCACCCAGTCTTTCTTTTTAGAGGCTTCTCTGAATGTGCGTATGATTTAAGAGGGACGGGAAACGAAACCAATTTCTGTAATGCGTGTAAATGTATGTTCAAAAGCGCACAATTTTGTTTCAGGACAAAGTGAAGACATTAGAGATCGAGTTGGATGAGGAGAAAAGTGGAGCAGAGCTACTGAACGAGCGCATCACTCGCAGTCGAGAGCAGGTACACAGATGAACACATTTATGTCTGGTTCATTTGCGAGCATGAGCTATACACAAGCAGGGATATACATGTATTTTGTTTTTGCTTTTTAGGTGGATCAGCTCCGTTCTGAACTGATGCAGGAACGTTCAGCAAGACATGATCTTGAGATGGATAAGAGTGCACTGGAGAGACAGGTAAACACACAGACACCTTACATAGACTTTTAATAGACTTAAATCAGAAGATTAACATAAATATATCAGGAAAAATATTAGTATGAAGCATGTTTAAAACTTTCGTTTTATTAAAGTACCCCTATTATGGGTTATGAAATGTTCATATTTTGGTTTTGGGAGTCCCAAACAACAGGTTGACATACATGCAAGGTCAAAAAACTTTCTTTTTTTATACTATGCATTTATTTTTACCTTATGCGTTGAATCTCCTCCAGAGATTTGTTGATTGGTTGTTCATTTAAAGCAGTGTTTGTGAGCTTTTAACACTCAAAAAGTGACGTCTAGTGGCAAGGAACGAATTTGCATTTTCACCAACAAGTAGGCAGGCAATATGTTAATATGTTCATTTTGACTTTCACATTAAATGGCTTGGGATTCTTTTAAAAAATGACTTGTTCCAATGATTCAGAGTCTTTAACTTTAATTCTGTCATTACTCTATATTTGATCTATATCATTTCTCTCTGTCTCTTAGGTGAAAGAGTTAAAATCTCGTATTGCTGATATGGGCACTCAGACTCGTCCCTCTACTGGACTCACGATGCTAGAAAACAAGATTCAAGAACTGGAGGACCGTTTGCGTAGTGAAGAAAAGTAACTGGACGAACACAAACACAATCAGCACATAACTAGATATTAATAAATTAAGCATCTATCTGTCTTCTGTGCATTTAGAGAGAAAAACACCATTCTAGCAGCTCAGAGGAGATTGGACAGGAAACTTAAGGATGTGACAGCCTCCCTGGACCAGGAGCGAAATCAACATGCTGAGCAGAGAGACCAGGCAAGCACACTCACATTTAAACTTCATGTACTTAAAATAGAAAGCTAATTTTCTATGATGTTATTTATCTTTCTTAAAAATGATGTGTAGACGAATCAATGTGTGTTCATGTCTCTTACAGCTGTCTCTGCGAGTGAAGGCTCTGAAGCGTCAGCTGGATGAGAGCGAGGGCGAGGTGGAGCGTCTGGAGGGCGTCAGGAGGAAGGTTCTGCGGGAGCTCGAGGAGCAGCGGGAGCTGCAGGAGGCGCTGCAGGCCAAAGCCAATGCACTGGAGAACGAGCTCAAGTGAGTATCAAATATAATGACAAATCAACGTGTTTGTATGTATATATGTGTATGTATGTGTATGTGAGTGTGTGTGTGTGTGTGTGTGTGTGTGTGTGTGTGTGTGTGTGTGTGTGTGTGTGTGTGTGTGTGTGTGTGTGTATATATATATATATATATATATATATATATATATATATATATATATATATATATATATATATATATATATATATATATATACTAAAACTAGTGCTGACAAACTATTACGTGTGTGCTCTATGTATGTTTATTATAAAAAAATATATAAATACACATATATTCAAGAAAAATGTGTTGTTTATATATGAAATATATTTATCTGTAAAATAAGTAATATTTAAATACAAACACTTACAGTACATATTTCTATCTACACAATAATTATACAAAGTACACACACACACACACACACACACACACACACACACACACACACACACACACACACACACACACACATACATATAGCCTGTCATTGATATTAGATATAAAATCTGCCAGGGTGTGTAAACTTATGAGTACAACTATATATTATGTAAACAAACACTTTTATTTTTTGGATGAAATTTAATTGTTTGATAGCACTAGTTGTAATAATAATTAATCGATTAAGAAAGTAACACTGTAAGTAATAAAAGCTACACTTCTGAGAAAAATGCAGCACTTTCTGGCCACGAGAGGGTGCACTTACAATGCTAAACTATTTACATTCCAATCACTGATGCTGGTTTCCTGTTATCTATAACAATGTGTGTGATTGTGTGTCAGGAGAAAGATTCAGCAATCACGACGACCAACTCTGGGAAGCACCTTGAGCTCTGAGGAAGAGGACAGTTACTCGGACTCAAAAAGCATCACGTCGATTCTCACTGAAACGCCGCTTCAGACCACCAACTGTTAATGACTGATCTATAGAGGGAGGAAAATATCTTTGCATACATTTTGATTCGAGTTTTCTAGTAAATATGAAAAATAATAAGAGAAATGAAGGATACAAATGATGTGACATCAGCACAGTCTGGAAAACCAAAAGCTCCTTTAGTATTGTTTTGTATAACTGCTTAATTCTGAAGACAATTCTTGCTCTTGCTCTGTTTATGAGTGTTGTTTGTTTTAGGTAGACTGCTTTATTCGTATTACCAAAATTCCCTGTGGTAATGGATTTTATCTGTATACACCATGGAATGTCAAACATTCAATATCATTTATAAACTTAGAATTTAAAAAAAATACATTTTAACTGTGGTTTCAAAATGATTTAGAATCCTCGGTGCACTTGTGCAAATTCTAATTAAGAATATTTAGAAGGCTTATTTTGAGAGCTACTCTTGCACTATGAATGACACCTTTTGTGCCAAGACAGAAAAAAATCTTTTGATGTAACGGCTATGAAATACTTGCCTTCGATTTTCATACATTTAGAAAGCTAATAAAACTTAAGCTGCTTTTTGATAATTTTTCCAGAGACATGTATGTGCTGCATAATCAGACCGGTCAGAATGTATTTATCTTTCAAACAATTATTTGTAACGCTTAAAGAACACTTTTGAAACACAATTTCATATTACGCTGTAAAATATTAGATATGTGTATATACTGTTTCGTGTTTAAAATGTATTCTTCCACTACACAGTAAAAGTAAGCTTTCACACATTACTTGTGTGTTTTTATCTTTTTATATAAGCACTGCAAAATTCATAAGATTGCACTTGAAATATGGACTGAATTAAGCAATATGAATTAAGCATTTTATATTCTATTGAACTGCAATTATTAGTGTAGAAAAATGTTAATGCATCAAGAAATGAAACATATTTGTAGTTTTAGTGTAGATCAAAATGCGATTATGTGTATGTATATGTGTACTGATAATTATATTACATGAGGAAACAGACATAAAATCATCGTTCGCAACTAAAATATCAGACTGCATAATAAAGAACAAGTATGTTATTTTATAAAATCAAGATTTTTAGTTTTTTATAAGTCTAATTGTAAAATTATATTCAGTTCATATATTATTTTAATTGTTTACTCATATTTAAGACGCATTAAAATGGGAACATTTTAATAATTTCAATCGTTTCATTGTACAAAGAGATCTGCTAGAGACCGTTTATATACACTACAGTAAAAAAATGAAAGCCTGATGTGCCACAAACATCATTTACTGCATTACAGAAGATCATTCAAAGTTTCATAGCAATAAAAAAAAAGAATATACCTTGATTTGTTACATTTTTACTTACAAAAGTATTACCAATTACTGTAGCAGACAAAAATGCATTTATACAGTTTTAACAAATTTGTCAAAAGTACTATTCATGATTCCTTTGCTTATTTCTTTGTTTCTATCATTCAGCAAACACTTGTTGTCCAAAGTTTGTTTCTTGTTGTTTCTCAGTACTTCTGCAGCTGTGCTCAGCACCCCTCTGTTGTTTAGTGAAAGTGTCCAGCTTTTGTTTTAACTTTTTTACATGTGCACAGTTTAATTGCTTTATGAACGTCTCATTTTGAATGTATCTTCCAAACATTTATTTGCCTGATGTACAGAGATCCAATACCAGTCAGCAGGGATGTCCGCTGGTTTTAAACGGTATTTCTCTGCAAATGCTTTGTTGTACTTTGCGAAGATGTACTTCCAGAAATCGGTGGCCTCGATAGTAGTGTCAGGCTGTATCAACCAATCAGGATAGATCTGTCTGTATTCCTTGTTTGGATGCCACTGAAATCCTGTATCTTTATGGCGGAATGTCATTTCACTAGCAACGAGAGATGAGCAAATGTCAGGAACTAGTTTATCGGTTTGGACCCAACTGTAGCAACCAATGCCTTGAGGCCGATGGATAGAGACAAAATGCATGGCGTGCTTTTTCCCGCCGGCTTCGCAAGGTGCGCTGCAGAATGGACACTTCTTCCCACAGCCAAACACTCTGCTGAAGAGCACCTGTTGAGGATTGCTCACCGAAAGTCCGGTTAGCTTCTGTTTTACGTTCTTTTCCTCACGTAGACGCTCTTCTAAGCGTTTATGCATTTTTTCTATCGATGATTTAAAGCAATCAATAAACTCTGCGGGGTTTGAGTTGTTCAAAGCCAGGCTCGCTTTGAGTGTGTCACTTGGTATGACCAACTCTTTATTAAGACGTCTGCAGACGTAGGTCACAAAACTGCCGATGCCACTGCAGACGTCAGCTTTGCTCTGTGCGCTGTCGACAGCTTCCTTAAGTTTGTTGATGATCACATTCAGATGTTTAATTTCCAGCTTTGAAAGAGCGCCTTTCTTTGAAAAATGTTCTACGATCTTCTCTGAAATCCACGCAGTTACATATGCTTCATAGTTTTGTACATATTCCAGAATATTGCTGAAGTTATCCTCCCAAAGTAGCTTTTTTAAAAGCGAAAACTGGAAAAATGAGCGCGTGCCAAAATCTAGGCCTGTTTCTCCTGACAGCATTTCATCCACAATGTCAGGTCCGAGACGTTTCTTGATGTATTCCATCACAGCAGGGCCAAAGCATTTATTCATACACGTCTCTGCCTTGTTCTGACACTGATCTCGTTGGTAGTAGAGGTCTTTAAAGTCAGCTAACCATTCCTCCTTGAAGTTTTCAAGGGATTTCAAAGGGTCATTTCTCTGTATGTAGTCGTCGTGCATTTTCTGGAAAGCTCTTGCTGCGATCCCGCAGATGTGAATCTTGAGAGCGGCTTCGACTTCAGGGTTTATCTCTGATTCACTGCAGCTTTCCAAATTCTTGTCAATGGAGCACAACAGTTCTTGAATGTCAGCACTATTGTAGTCTGATTTTGGTTCTGTCTTATTTGCAATAAATGTTTCGCTCTGATGTATTATTTTGTCGCATGCCAATTGCATCAACTTATGTTTTTTACTCCTCTCTGCTGGTCGCAGAGAACCTCTAATTTTTTGAAAAATATTCATTTTCATAATGGCAAAAAACTTTCCAGTGCCACACTGATCTAGACTGGTGACCTTTGACAGCATCTCACGTACTGCTCCACTTTTCATTTCTAAGTTGTTGTATAGCAGTCTGTACGTCTCCTTCACCACATCTTGCTTTGGTAGAGCTGTAAAATAATTGTCCTTCAGAATGTCGTTCCATATTTTTTCAAACTCTTCATTTAGTTCACTTTCGGAGAGAGTATTTGTTCTACTCCTGCAGACTTGAATCAAACTGAGCACTTTGTCTCTCATGGTATCCCTCTGTTCTTGCTTTATATGTTCTACCTTCTCAATTCCCTTTTGTATCAAAATAGCATTCTCCAGTTTAATCCGTATATCCATCTCGACCTCTCTTCGAAGTCCCCGTGCGCTGTTTAAAAAGTCCTCTTTGTGATTTTCAACAAGATGCGCGTGTTCCAACTCATTTTCGAAATATTGCTGAATTGTATCTAAAAGATTTTTTTCCTCCTTTTCCAACTCATTATCAGCTTCACAGTTTAAAGCAGCCAATACTCTATCAAGGTTAACTGCACTTTCTGACTGCACGGACATTACACCCATGTTGGAGATTTTGGTCTCAGACTTTGTGTACCAGTCAATCATGTGCTTCTTGAAGGCCCATTCCCAAGTGTTGAACTCAGCGCAAAGTTTGGAGTACGCTTCAGCGACGAGGCTGTTGCGAAAACTGAAGATGAAGTTTTCGAATTGAACAGCCTTCCAGAGACTGCGTATCCATTCAGCAAATTCCATGAAGTCCTGTGCTGGGAATTTAGTTTTCCTCAAGACGTTAAGCATGCCATCTTTAAAGTTACTCACCTCCTCACTGTAACCAGTGTTAACAGGTGCCATTGGAGGAGTTCCAAGCCACAATCCAGGTATGTACCAGTTGTTTTTATTGATGTCATACTCTAGAATGTCTGTAAATTTATAATTGTTGCTCTTTTTCTCCATTTTAGCAGCTGCGTTAGTCATATCGTCTAGCTGTTGAAAGAAACTGATTCGCTCTCTCAAGATTTTATCCTGCACAGCAACATCTGCTGTGTTTTGGTGCGCAAAATGACAACAGGGCTTTTTCCCCACCTCCTTCATGCGAAGAAAGGCATGGACAACAATTTGCAAAGTGTCTTTCATTTCTGTAGCATTTTCCATGGCAATGTTGATGATAGTAATGTCACTCAGCCCAACAACAAGGGTTGCAAGTTCGTTGTCATGCTCATAACTATCGTCTAATTTTGCCAGCTCTAGAGATTTTAACCCCTCAGTGTCGATTACAAGGATGTAGTCACACTTAAGCTCTGATCTGAATTCCTCAGATACACCTATTAGAAGCATGAAGGCTCCTCTCGTGCATCTGCCACTGCTCACAGCAAACTGAACTCCAAACATTGTGTTGAGGAGAGTCGACTTCCCACTGCTCTGAACTCCTAAGACGGTCACGACTCGTATTTTGTTGTGAGGTGATGTGAGTTTGTTAAGTGCCGCAAGGACATCTCCAATCCACGTCAGGGGAATATTTGATGCGTCTCCATCAATAAGTTCCAGAGGAAACCCATTCAGCATCAACTGAGCACAGATTTCTGGCAATTTTTGAAGGTGAAGGTGGTTCCAGGTTTTTTGGAAGTGGGCAGACTCGTATAGTTGGCTTAACTCTCTCATAAAGTGTTGGACTCCTAAAGAGCTGTTGGCAAACTGATTATCCAGATCTCTGAGATGTTCTTTATCTTCTGTTGGATTTCTACATAGTTCCCTATACTGCTTGTCAAGCATGGATATGTGTTTTCTTGTTAATTTGTCCAAATTCATTTTCATCCATTTGAGAAAATACAGCTGTTCATTTGAGGAGCAGCACAAACCAGAGATAAAGTGAACTACTGCTTCTCTCATGTTGTTTCTTCCTTGTTCCATTTTTAGATTATGGATTTGACTTTTCAGTTCACTCTTGTATTGCTCAATGCTTTTCTTCTGTGCTTTTCTGAGTCGACACATCTCTTTCTCCATTTTGGACAACTCTTTTAACGGTTTCCCTTGCAAAGGCAGCTCCCTCATTTTGTATTCAGGTATGTTTCCAATGTCTTTTGTTATTTTGTCCGCCTTTATCTTTGCATTTTGACAAATGGCATCATTCTCATCTACATCAATCCCCAGATCTGGTGCAATCTTTGACATCTTTTCGATGCTTATTTTTGAAGAATCTGCAAGAGTTTTAACAACAGCTTTCTGCAGCGTATCAACAAATTCATCATCATTCATATTTTCATGCTTGAGGATTACTGAGTCTGTTTTGAGCTTCAGCACTGCCAAATTTTGTTCCAAATTTCTTTGGGATTTTTGATCCTTTGTGGTGCAAACCAGAACCAATTTCGATCTGAGTTGCAGGGAATTCAGAAATGTCTGATTTGAGTCCAGATCATCACAGAATAGAAAAACAGCAGAGGATGTTTGGCTCAGGAAGGCGAACTGGACGTCAAATTCAGAAACATCTCCCCGGAGATTAGCCACAGCTACTGGCTCTTTGAATTTGTCAATTGTTTCCCTTCCACTAGGAAGAGACCAGCTAATTTCAACAAGTCCGTTAGAAATCTTTCTTGGAAAGTTTCCACTTGCGAGTTTCCAATGAAAAAAAGTGTCATAATTTTGCTGTTTGCTGCTGAGGAGCTTGTTCAAAAACTCAGATTTGGATACACAGTTTTTTCCTAGTCTGACGAAAGAGATCAGAGGCAAATCAGTCAGCACAATGCTGTTTTCTTCTAAACCGTGGAGTCTAAACTGCTTTGTTATGTCCCTCAAGGCCCAAAGCATCAGAGTGCTCTCTCTTCGTGTCACAGTTTGGCAGCAGCAAAGGCACAGCGAACTGACACACTGACATTTTTAACGCCATCTCTTGTTGAAGAAAGGGATCGGCACAGTGGAACAGACCTGTGATCAAATCTAGAGGATTAATTCCTTTCTTATCTTCAGATGTTTTGATGATATTGATGCCTATTGATGTTTCAGACTTGCTCTTTGAAGCACATTTAAACCTTCTAGCTGATGAATTTAACATCATGAGCTTTCTGAGAAAAAGCCACGGCAGAGATGTAAAACTATGTCCAGTTTCACCTTCATCTGAAAGTCTCCTCAATTCCAAGACCAACTTTAGTGTCAGCTTATTCTTCAAGTGGCTTTGTAGACCCAGTTCCATTAATACAGATTCCATATTTATATCTGCAATGCAGGGGTTATACAGTTTATAGATTAATCAATGGTATGAATATGCATGCTGGTCTTTTCAGCAGAGTTGTGTTATTATTATTATTATTATTAATATAACAACTCACTTGTGCGATGTGTGATTTTTACTGGACAGCTCTCAAGTTTTGTGCCGTTTAACTCAACTAAGGTGCGGACAGAGAAGTAATATTCAGTTCCTGGTTTCAAACCCGATACATTCATCTCTGCTTTATCCGTAAGGGATTCCATTGCATTGGTTTCACTGCTCCATATCACCCTAAATCTGTGAGGATTCTTATCAATAATAGGATCTGCCCATTTCAGGCAAACAGAGCTTGCCTCATTTTTGATCTGCAAGTTTTCCGGTGGGGGTGGCTCTGTAGAGGATTATAAAACATGACATTTTATAATTGCATTTGTTTACTGGTAAACATATTATGGAAATCTCTTCGTACTGAGAAAGCTCATGTCTCTTACTTGTATGGACGATTAAAACAGCTGGTTTACTTAGTTTGAGGTTATTTAGCATTGTCTTAATTATAGCTTTGTACTCAGTGGCAGGAAGAAGATCGTCTATTACAGCGGTATTTACGTCGGATTTCACAGTCGCTGATTGTGTTTCCTCTTCATTTTTAAACATAATCACTTGGAATCTGTAGAGACTGGGATCCATTTTTCGAGGTGACTTCCAATATAGTCTTATGGTTTTTGCATCCTCGGAGACATATTCAAAATTCTCAGGAGCGGGTATTGCTTCAGGGAAAAATAAGCACATTGAGTATTATATCATTCAGGAGTATGCTTTCAAATATAAAGAGGTAGTCACAATGGATGAGGTATAGGACATTAACGTGTTAAGAAGAATTATATATTACATTATTAGGAAAATCACACATTTTTATGTTGCTTTTATTAACCGAATTTGTCAAATATATACAAATACAGTTAAATATCTATAACCGCAAGAGATTTGCTATTGTTTTAATGTTCAAAAAATATCTTATTTTTTTAAATACTGTACATTATTGTAGCTCTTCTATGAACATTTGAGCTGCATTATGCAAATATTGCCACATCGTGATGTAGACATGTGGGGGTGTGTTTTCATGAGGCATTTTAGCCCGGTCTGAATCAGTCTTCTCTTTTAGATAGAATGAATCCTTATGTGCTAGACTCAGAGCTATGCAACTCTACAGATCTTACAAATGCACGAACAGCTACATTCCACATATAAGTAAAAGTAAAAATAGAATTTTCATCATAAGACATTTCTTAGATTGTCAAGATCAGAACATGAGATAAATCATCATTTCTAAAACATACAACCTATAAAGATATTCAAAGAATGAAAAACAACATCATGACCTTGGTTCAGGCTAGCTATTACGAAATTGAAAGAAACAAAAGCCAGAAAGAAAGAAGAGGAAAATTGTAGGAAAAAAGCAGATTTCGATGCGCTCTCTGATCCACATTTCTTAAGCAATACGTGACAAATATAAAAGGAAATGCTATAAACATTTCTTTAATCTCTAAATAAATAATGCATAGTTTAGCTAATAACATTATTACACGACAAATGGAAGTAAGTTTACCTGTACACACAGATGCACACAAACTCTTCTCGCTGTTTTCCTCCATCGCCACTACTGTGATGTCATATCTTGTGCCAGGTAAAAGTTGTTTTATCTCAAAATGATTTGTATCTGTTGTTTTAGTAAAGTCTGTATCTTCGTTCTTCCATCTGATTTGGAATTTTTGTTGTGCGTTGGCAGTCATGTCCGGATCTCCCCATTCTAAGCGCACCGAGTGTGGGCCGACATCAGTGAACCTAATGTGACCTGAGGAGTATTTCAGTTTAAGCTTTAAGGTTCAATGCATCTGTTAAAGATAAAGTGTGCAATTGCTGTGCCCTACAACCACACAACTCGTAGGCTTAAAGTATATAATAATTATTCTTTAACTTAAGATAAAACAGAAGGGGTCTATATATGATAAACTCAAACAGAAATGACACATTAAAGTTTGAATGCACATTATAAATATAATAATTTATGCTTTTATACCATCAGTTTCTTCTTGTTTGCCCACATTGTGAATGCCACTGTTTTCATCACGGCCGTCCATCTCTTCTTTCAGACGTTGGTAATTCTGTGGGGTAATATTTAATAATAGTGTTAAGATTTCACATTATTAATGGAGATTTGTACCCCAGGTTAGATGAACAGCGCACGATCAGAATGTACATATTTTTTTTTTACATTTGACATGTAATGCATTTGGTTTATAACTAAATCCGTTTACTGATTACGGTAGTCTGTTAAAAACTAAATATTTTGCTAAAACTAAAAAAAGGAGAACATGATTTAGTTCTAAATACATTTAGTTAATTGAAAAAAAATTTGACACAACAACTGAAATTAAGAAAAGATACTCACAGGTTGCTTTGAAGGATGCGTCTTGAGAGTCATAGACTAAATGGTGGTCTTTGTGTCTTACTATGACATTTATGTACTCTGACCAAATACTTTTAGTTTTGATTACTCAAGCTCAGTTACCGTCATGCATGTAGGGCAGGGTTATAACTGGAAATGTCACAAAAAAAACAATTTTTCAGGCATGAGGAAGAGGCAGAGAAAAGAACATAAGTTTACCATAAATCAGGCAACTAATAAAACCAGTGGAACAAGAATGCTTTCAGCAAATTGTTTGGCAGTGAAAACATGGTTAAAGTAAAATATTTAGTAAAGTAAAGTAGTAAAGCATAGTAAAGTATTTGCTTAATGCTGATTAAGCAGCATTAAGCAGTCTGTGTAAATGGTATATGCTTATTTCTGTGTCTTTTCTTCAGCGCAGATGACATAAGTGCTTGCATATCAAAAGTCTTTTTTGTATGACAGAAATCTTGAATAAAATTGTCTGGAAAGTGTACCTACCACACTTAATATGCAATTGCATGACAATAAAACTAGATCAAAGCACATTACACCTTCAATTCTGTTTAGTACACATTTTTTTATAATTTTATAGACTTTATAGACTTATGGGTTGTTTTTTCTATTTGACAAAGCAGATAAGAATGTGAAAAATTTAAATTTTTCTCATATTTTCTGGTTTAAGTCGCTGCTCTCCTTCCCAGAATGTTTCAACTAAATTCTTTTACAACATACAATTACATAAAAAAATATTACAAATATGTCCCGTTGTAGGACATCTTGCAGAACGCATATTTTCTGTTTAAAAACTGAAAAACCGGTCAGATGAGTCATCTTAGTGCCACAAGAAACTCAAGGGGCAAATGCTAAAAAGCGTGATTGAAATATGTAGTTTTAAATAAAAAAAAAAAAACTATGACAAATCATACTATGTAATGTAAACAGTACTGTGTCTGATTGAGCAAGGCAGCATTTTTATTTATTATTGTAATTTGGCACTACTGCCTTAATGATTCAATACAGCAGACTTCAATATGAATCATGTTGTTATGAAATACCAATAACTTAAATAATTACATTTGCCTGAATTAGAAATCAAATATTGTGCTATTGTGCTGTTAAAGTGCTTTTTGTTTTTTTAATTTTTGAATCAGAGCAGTCACAGGTATAATAACCAATAATTTTTCTTACTCTGCAGTTATATATCTTTATTTTTCACACAATCATTTTCCAAAGTCAACTTGAATGTTTTGAGAGAATGTCACAGACGTTTGGCTGAATGAGTTTATATAATTTAATAAAATATATAACGCCTTGTTACTGGTGTAAAGAATATCATTAATGTTATTCATTTATTTTTTGCAAATTAATGCTTTGAGAGTAAATATATTTAAAGGGTTAGCTCCCCAAAACGAAAACTTTGTCATTAATTACTCACCCTCATGTCATGTACCCCATGCCTGTATTTTTTTTTGTCAATTAAAATATTTTTTTTGTCATTTACATTACAAATAACATTAACTTATTTTATTTCAAGTTGAAACAGCTATTGTTTTTTAGTGTATGTAGATACAAGGCTTGCAAATTTCAGCATTTAGAGTCCAAATAATGAAGAATAATGCATGTTTTTTTGTAAACCAAGGCTTTTATTATTGTTTTTTTTAAAGGTAATTCTTAAGATATACTCAGTATATTGTTAAAGTTTTAGTCACTATTAGTCACCTTTTATTTACATAGTTCAACACACATTACACATTAGAATGACAAATGTAAATTCATAAAGCATTTTAACATTGTATACAGTGCAAGAGATTTTCTAGAGTATGCGTTTGGAATACAGTACATAGACGGTTTCAATAAGCAAACGTTACTGCACATGCATGCTTTATCTAACTTAACTTAACCTTCTAGAGTAGATCATTTTTTGATAACAAGCTAAATATGTTTGCTGCGTAAATCACATAAATTGATTAAAAATGCTAATTCGTTCTCTGCCAGAAGGAGGAGCTTTAATGCCTTATTTCTGAAGAAAATACAGAAATACAGTGATATCATTTTTGATTGTTTAAAAACAATTAGTTTAACAACTTTAGTCTACAATGACAGTTTTAACAGATTTGTCGAAAGCTCTATTCCTGATTCAAAGTCTTTTCCTCATTGATTGCTATTGCTCAAACACTTCTTATATATATATATATATATATATATATATATATATATATATATATATATATATATATATATATATATATAAAAATACTGTACAATATTTAGCAGGGTCTAAGCCAAGGTCTTTGCACACAGGCTCAGTGGCCTGGTAAGCTGTGAATTTTCATTTCACTTCTACTTTGTTGATATGGACTTATTTTTTGGAGTGTTTAAACGTTTTTTTCAAGCATTTGTTAGCTTGCTCCACAGAGATCTTGTACCAGTCAGCTGGTAAGTCCGCTGGGCTAACATTGTATCGTTCAGCAAATTTAGTGTTGTACTTAGCAAAAATGTACTTCCAAAAATCTGTGGCCTCGATACTTGTGTCAGACTGTATCCTCCAATCTGGGTGGATTTGCCTGTATTCCTTGTACGGATGCCACTCATATCCTGTGGATTTACCACAGAATTTTTTTTCACTAGCAACTAGAGATGAGCATATATCAGGGACTAGTTTTCCAGTTGAAAACCAGCTGTAGTTTCTGATGCCTTGTGGTCGATGCGCGGAGGTAAAGTGTTCAGGATGGTCATTTCCGACAGCTTCACAAGGCGCACTGCAGAATGGACATTTTTTACCACAACCAAACATTTTTTTAAATAGCTCCTCTTGAGGCCTGTTCAGTGACAGTCTGTTTAACTTCCCTCTGACATTGCTTTCTCTGAATAACTGATCTGCTAAGCTTTGATGCATTTTGCGTATTGATGACAAAAGGCAATCTGCAAACTCAGCAGTGTCTGAGTTGTTCAAAAACAGAGTTGCATTGAGGGTGTCAGTTGGTGCGACCAAATCTTTATTAAGGCGTGTGAAGATAAAAGTCACAAATCTGTGGATGTTGGTTCTTTGAAGTTTGTTGCTATAGCAGATGTCTACCTCTTTTTGGTAACTAACAGCTTGCTTGAGTTTGTTGATGATTACGCTCAAATGTTTTAGCTCTAACTTAAGCAAAGCATCATCTTTTGAAAAATGTTCAATGATCTTCTCTGAAATCCACTCAGTTACATACTTCTCATAGTTTTCCACGTATGCAGAAACATTGCTGAAATCGTCCTCCTGAAGCAGCTGTTTTAAAAGTGAGAACTGGAAAAGTGACCGTGTGCTAAAATCAACGCCTCTTTTGCTTGTTAGCATTTCATCCACAATGTCAGGTCCGAGACGTTTGTTGATGTATTCCATCACAGCAGGGCCAAAGCATTTATTCATGCATGTCTCTGCCTTGTTCTGACACTGATCTCGTTGGTAGTAGAGGTCTTTAAAGTCAGCTAACCATTCCTCCTTGAAGTTTTCAAGGGATTTCAAAGGGTCATTTCTCTGTATGTAGTCGTCGTGCATTTTCTGGAAAGCTCTTGCTGCGATCCCGCAGATGTGAATCTTGAGAGCGGCTTCGACTTCAGGGTTTATCTCTGATTCACTGCAGCTTTCCAAATTCTTGTCAATGGAGCACAACAGTTCTTGAATGTCAGCACTATTGTAGTCTGATTTTTCTCTTGTTTTAGAACTAATTAATGTTTCGCAATCGTTTGTTATTCTTTCACATGCCATTTGCATTAAACTGTTTCTTCTTTCATCTCTTTGCTCAGGTGTTTCATCCTTTGCAAAAAAGGGTCCAATTCCACATTGATCTAGACTGGTGACATTTAACAGCATTTCTTGCACTGCCCTACCTTTCATTTCCAAGTTATTGTGCAAAAGTCTATATATTTCCTTTACCACGTCTTGCCTTGGTAGAGCTGTGAAGGAATACTGTTTCACTGTGCCATCCCACAGTTTTTTAAATTCTTCATTTAGTTGACTTTCAGAGAGGCTGTTTGTGCTGTTCCTGAAGACACTGATCAAATTGAGCACTTCTTTTTTCATGTTGTCCCTCTGATTTCGCTTTATTAGTTCCACCTTTTCAATCCCCTTCTGTATCAAAACAGCATTCTCAAGTTTGTTCTTTAAATATATGTCAATCTCTCTTCGAAGTCCCCTTGCACTATTTAGAAAGTTCTCCTTGTGATTCTCAACAAGATGCACATGTTCCTCCTCACTTTCAAAGTATTGCTGAATTTTGTTAAAAATGATTTTCTCTTCTTTGTCAAGCTCATCAGAAAATTCATATTTTAAATCATTCAGTATGTGATCAATATTAGGCGCATCCATTGACTGCACGGACATTACACCCATGTTGGAGATTTTGGTCTCAGACTTTGTGTACCAGTCAATCATGTGCTTCTTGAAGGCCCATTCCCAAGTGTTGAACTCAGCGCAAAGTTTGGAGTACGCTTCAGCGACGAGGCTGTTGCGAAAACTGAAGATGAAGTTTTCGAATTGAACAGCCTTCCAGAGACTGCGTATCCATTCAGCAAATTCCATGAAGTCCTGTGCTGGGAATTTAGTTTTCCTCAAGACGTTAAGCATGCCATCTTTAAAGTTACTCACCTCCTCACTGTAACCAGTGTTAACAGGTGCCATTGGAGGAGTTCCAAGCCACAATCCAGGTATGTACCAGTTGTTTTCATCGATGTTATACTCCAAAATGTCTGTAAATTTCTTGTTTTTGCCCCGTTTCTCCATTTTAGCAGCTGCTTGTGTCATTTCATCCAGCTTCTGCAAGAACATCTTTCTCTCTCGTGCTTTCTTTTCATGCACAGCAACATCTGCTGTATTCTGGTGCACAAAATGACAACAGGGCTTTTTCCCCACCTCCTTCATGCGGAGAAAGGCATGGACAACAATTTGCAAAGTGTCTTTCATTTCTATTACATTTTCCATGGAAATGTTGACAATTGTAATGTCACTCAGCCCAACAACAAGGGTTGCAAGTTCGTTGTCATGCTCATAACTATCACCAGGTTTTTCCATCTCAGGAGATTTTAACCCCTCAGTGTCGATTACAAGGATGTAGTCACACTTAAGCTCTGATCTGAATTCCTCAGATACACCTATTAGAAGCATGAAGGCTCCTCTCGTGCATCTGCCACTGCTCACAGCAAACTGAACTCCAAACATTGTGTTGAGGAGAGTCGACTTCCCACTGCTCTGAACTCCTAAGACGGTAACGACTCGTATTTTGTTGTGAGGTGATGTGAGTTTGTTAAGTGCCGCAAGGACATCTCTAATCCACGTCAGGGGAATATTTGATGCGTCTCCATCAATAAGTTCCAGAGGAAACCCATTGAGCATCAACTGAGCACAAATTTCTGGCAGTTTTTGAAGGTGAGGGTGGTTCCAGGTTTTTTGGAAGTGGGCAGACTCGTAGAGTTGGCTTAACTCTCTCATAAAGTGTTGGAGTCCTAACGAGCTGTTGGCATTTTCCATATCTCTGAGACATTCTTTATCTTCTGTGGGATTCTGACATGCATCCCCATACGACTCCTCAAACCTGGACGTATGCTTTTTTGTTTGAAGATCCAAATTTATTTTCATCCATTTGAGAAAATATAGTTGCTCTTCTAAAGAGCAGTACAAGCCAGAAATGAAATGATTTATTGCTTCGTTCATCCTATGGTTTCCTTGTTCCATTCTTAGATCGTGGATTTGACATTTAAGCTCACTCATATAGTGCTCAATATTTTGTTTTTTTGCCTTTTTGAGGCGACACATCTCTTTCTCCAGTTTAGATATGTCTTTCCATGGTTTCCCTTGCAAAGGCAGTTCATTTATTTTATAATCAAGTATATTTTTAATGTCTTTTGTTATTCTGTTTGCCTTTTCCTTTGCATTTTGACAAATGTTATTGTCTTCATCTAGAAGAATCCCCAGATCTATTGCGGTCTTTGACATCTTTTCAATGCTCACTTTTGTAGAATCTGCAACTATTTCAGCAACAGCCTTTTTTAGTTTAGTAACAAATTCAGCATCATTCATCTTCCCGTCCTTGAGGATGGTTAAGTGTGTTTTGAGCTTTAACTTTGGCAATTTTTGTTTAAGATTGTCTCTTGATTTTTGATCAGCTGCGTTGCAAATAAGAACTAATTTGCATCCGACTTGCTGAGATTCCAGAAATGTCTGATTTGAATCCAAATCATCACAGAACAGAAAAACGCCAGAGGATATTCTGCTCAGGAAGTCAAATTGGACCTTAAAATCAGTAATATCCCCACGGAGATTAGCCACAGCTACTGGCTCTTTAAAAATGTCAATGTTTTTCCTTCCACTAGGAAGAGACCAGCTGATTTCAACAAGTCCGTTAGAAATCTTTTTATTAATGCTTCCATTTTCCAGTTTCCTGTGAACAAAGGTGTCATAATTTTGCTGCTTGTTGCTGATGAGCTTGTTCAGAAACTCAGATTTGGAAAGATTTGGATTTCTTCCTAGTCTGACGAAAGAGATCAGAGGCAAATCAGTCCGCACAATGCTGTTTTCCTCTAAACCATGGACTCTAAACTGTTTGGTTATGTCCCTCAAGGCCCAGAGCGTCAGAGTGCACTCGTTTGTGTCACAGTTTGGCAGCAGCAAAGGCACAGCGAACTGACACACTGACAATTTCAGGGCCATTTCTTGCTGGAGAAAAGGATCAGAACAGTGGAACAGAGCTGTGATCAAATCTAGAGGATTAATTCCTTCCTGATCTTCATTAAAGTCAGTAGATGCCTGTTTGAATGTTTCAGAATTACTATTTGAAGCACATGTTATACTTCTGGCTGATGAATTGCCCATAATTAGCTTTCTAAGAAAAAGCCACGGCAAAGATGTAAAACTAGGTGCAGTTTGGTCCTCATCTGAAGATTTCTCTAATTCCAATACAGACTTTAGTGTCATCTTATTCATCAAGTGGCTTTGTAATCCCAGTTCCATTAATACGGATTCCATATTTATATCTGCAATGCAAAGTTACACAGATAATATATCTGTTTCAAATCATATTGGAATAATGTATTAAAATGATTCTTTCTCTGCTGAAAAGACCAGTATGTGTTTTGGATGCTGGTGCTCCAAACAAAGTATTTTAATATTTCAGTATTAAGTCTCTTTACCATCATCAAGATTTTTACCATTCAATGCATTGGGCATTGGGTTGCTCGCACCATTCTTTGAGCTAAACCAACCTGGACTAAACTGGATATTTCAACCTGGTCTTTTCAGCAGGGTTGAATTAGCAACAACATCAAAATAAGAACGCACTTGTGCGTTGTGTGAGTTTTACAGGAGTGCTCTCATTTGATTCAACTACAGTGTAGACAGAGAAGGTATATTCATTTCCGGGTTGTAAACTTAAAACCTTTGCTTCTGTTTCCTGTGTAACAAGCGATTCTAAAGTATTGTTTTCATCGCTGCAGATCAGCCGAAATCTGAGTTTGATCATGTCATCGGTGATGGGATAAGTCCATTTCAGACAAACGGAAGTTGCACCAAAGTTTTTGATCTGCAGGTTTTCAGGTGGCAGTGGCTCTGTAGAGAGTAATAAAGCAGCATGGTTTTATCTATAATGACTACATTTGTGCGTTAATATAAACGTAATTATTATGAAAATGTATTCATTGTAAATGAGAATTCTCCCAAAGCAGACACTTACTTGTAAGGATGTTTAAAATGGTTGCTTCACTTAGATGGCCATTATTCAATTTTGTGATTATAGCAGCTTTGTACTCAGTGGCAGGAAGAAGATTTTTCATAACAGTAGTATTTGTATCTGATTTCACCGTCACTGATTGTGTTTCCTCTGCATTTTTATACAATATCACTTGGAATTCGTAAGAACTGGGATCCATTTTCTGAAGCGGCGTCCAACTTAATGACACAGACGTCGGTTCCTCCGAGACATATTTAAAATTGTCGGGTGCAGGGATTGCTTCAGGGAAACATAATGAGTCAGCTCGGTGTTAATCATTTTACTATTAAGTTGAATGTCTTGAATTAGTTTTCATTTCAAGTTGGTTGTCCTAAAAAACCTTTCTCAAACTCTAATAAAACTATAAACGAAGATAAAATTGTATTCAGCCTGTTGAGCTTTATTCTGAAAATATATATACATATTGTGTTTATCAGATTATCTGATCTGATGCCAGACCTTGTAAATAAAATGTAAAAATCTATTTTTAGAAACTGTTTAAAATGAGTCCTTTTGATCTTTCTGGGAGTTTTAAAGCTGTTAAATGTAATACAGTAATAAATGTAGGCCTACACTGAGCAGGAAAAGTCTTTGTTCATACCTATATGAAAATTATTATATTCTCAATTCACCTACTTTTAGAGTTAATGAATACCAGTTTGACAGTGACGATTTTGTTCTCTTTGACTCAATGGATGGAAACATTGCTTGTTCGCAATTGTTGTATTTGCTATTCCAGTTTTGCAACTTTAGATGGCAACCCGGCTGCACAGAAGTCAGATTCCAATTACTTACAACTCGTTTCGGCTGTCAATTATTTCTACTGGGAGCTTTTTTTTTTATTTTAGACCACATGTACCTTTTTAGCAGTTTTAATAATAGCAGATTTTTGTTAAAGGTTAACACCAGTGACACAACTTCAGGGGACCACTGTTTTCATTATATATTTATACGCATTTTGTTTTATTATGCCATTTATGTCATATATTTAATAGTTATGAATATATTATTGTATTTTTGACCTCAAAATAAAGCACTTTCCCACTGTACATGGCTGTGGGGAACATTGTTATATATATATATATATATATATATATATATATATAAATAAAAAAATAATACATTTTATTTATTTTATTTAAATAATCATCTTGGTTTGGCTATTTTGCTTATTTTTATTTATTTTCTGCTCTTATCTACATAGTTTATGCTACATTTTGTAATGTTCTTAGCTATATAGCCTTAGTTTTATTATTTACAAAACCCACAATAAAAAAAAAAAAAATTTTTTTGTTCAAATGTTAAAAACAAACGTTTCATGTTTTACTACTTATTGCTTAATATCACCTCTTCAAAGACACCATGCATATTTTTTTTTTTGTTATTTGTGGTATTGTATTTTATTGTAATGTAATGTAAATGACCAACGTAAGCATATATAAGTTTACCTGTATGCACGGATGAAGAGAAGCACTTGTTGTCCTCAATTGCCACGACTTTGATGTTATACGTTGTGTCAGGTGAGAGATCTTGTATCTTATAATTGTTTTCTTGTGTTGTGTAAGAATAATTTCCTAGGCCTAGTTTAGACTTCCATCTGATTTTGAAAGTCTGTTGTTCGCGCACGTTCACTCCTGGTTCTCCCCATTCTAAGCTCACAGAGTACGGGCCAACATGAGTGAATCTAATAAGACCTGAGAGAGAGGAAAAGAAGAGTTTATATGACTGGATTCATAGCTTCAAGAAGAGATTATCAGTAAAACGAGTGCGTGTTCGCTAGTGAAATATTTGTTTCTGCGTAGCATTTTGATGTTTATAAATGAGCATTTTGAAGAGAAATTGCATGCTTAAAGTATAAATACATGTCAATTACACAAACAATAAAATTTCCATACCTTCAGTTCTTTCTTCTTCCCTGTTATTTTTTAAAAAACACACATTTATTAAAACGTGTTAATTCACGGTTAATTATTAAAATAATAATAATAATAATAATAATAATAATAATTATTATTATTATTATTATCCCCTTAAGGGAGTATTTGCTTTTAGTTTACCTTTCATCCTCCATCTTTTCTTCAGAGCCTGCTAGTTTCCTTTGTGTTGATAATAATGTTAATTAAGACTTATATTCTCTATGAACATCCTATAAAATGCAAAATGCTATTTGCAAAAGAGTCTTTTAGCACATGCTGCTTTAAAACGTTCAATGACAAATCAGCTCAAATTATAATTACGCTACTTTGATTCAGGTGTTGTCGCTTAAGAGATGCATCTACCTTGAGACTGGAGACAAAATGATCGTGCGTATGTCTCTATTTAAACAAAAGACATTACTATGCTCTACACAATAGTTAAAGGAATACTTTCACTTGCGATTCCATACGTCTAGTTCCTGTCATAAGTGATGGGTGAAAGGCCTGCAGCTGTTTACTTTAAAGTTTTCAAAAACACATTTAAAGAATAAATGCATTCGAATGGAGATTATTTGTTATTGTTCTTGATGCAACAGTAAATTGTGGTTTTATTTGGGGTGTATTCAACTGTTTGACTCACCTGGATTGCCTACTAAGTATTAATATCCATTTGTTCATCGGCAGTACGTGGTATCGGGTAAATCAGATTAATTTGAGGTTGTTGTTGCAATGATGGACAGGAAAGCAGAGATACTGCCCGCTAGCTTGTTGCACATTTGAAGAGCACTTAAAAAAGTCATGCAAGCAGCAATGGTTTTGCCTGGGATTGACTTGTTTTGCTTTAACAAGGAAATTCATTCTTGGCATGGTTCGCATTCTTGAAATGAAATGTTAAATGCTTGTTAGGATTTTTTCTGTCGTAAAATGTGCCATTAAGATATCATTACAACCCTTTTGTTACCTGCTGGGAAAAGAGCATAGAATAACTGTTAATCAGGAAACAAGAGAAGTCATGCAAGATTATTTTCAGCTGACGTGGCACACAATTAAAGTGAAAGTATAATGTCAAATAACTTAACTGTAAAAAAAAACAAAACTCTTATTTCATTAGTGATTGATGTATTACGTGATCTATGCTGCCCTCATCCGGCAAACAGAAAGCAGCAGACAACGCTTCAGCATTTCACCTCTCCTGTTGTTTTGGGGTCAATTTTTCATTTGTTGAAATTGTGTTAATATTAGGGTTGTGAATATGCAGAGAGGATGGTCCCAAGATTTAAAAAAAACACACAAAAGCTTTATTGTAGCTTGTCAAACCCTACAATATGAAATCCGTTAGAACTTATAAAAATTAAAGACTCTGAGGTTACTTGAACCTGAGACTCACTTTCTTCTTTTTTACATATTTTCACAGTCAAAAGCAGTAAGAGAAAAGCATGAGAAATCCATTTTAACTAAGGGTTTGGGAGACATCAAAAATAGGCAGAAGAATAGCAATAAATACCAAACTTTAAATAAAAAAGCATGACAGAAATCCATTTTAACTGAAAGGGTTTGGGAGACACAAAAAATAGATCAGAAGAATATTTAATATTTTTAGTTTAGTGTCTTTGCTTTTTTCGCAAATTGCACAGAATCCAGTAAAAAGAAAGGTTAAAGGCATAACTTACCCCAAAATTAAAATTCTGCTATAATTTCACCTGTGAGTAATTTCAAATCAGTTTGAATTTGTTTGTTCACAAAAGAAGATATTTTGAAGAAAGTTTGCATGATGAAATGAAAATGAGGCCAATCGCTGCGTGCATGGTACTAAAGCATGGTAAAAAAATAAATGCATATGATAAGACAATAAAAGTGTTTTTTTGATCTTGCATGCATGTCAACCTGTTGTTGGGGACTCCTAAAACCGAAATATGAACCTTTCATAGGTCTCCTTTCGCTGTTTCTCAGAGTGTCGAGAACAACTCCATTTGCTGGTTCATAAAATCTGCCTGTGCATATAACAGGTATGTTGTCAACTGAAAATGTTACTAAATGGAATTTGTCCCAAATTCTGAGAGTAGATGTCCAAAGTAGATGTAAATGATGCGGAACAAAATTCCTTGTCACTGACCTGCATTCTTTGCCAGCATTAGTGATGAATCATAACTACTGTTAATACTGTAGAAGAAAACCAGTTTCTAACATGCAGAACCGCAGTCCACAACTGAATTAAATCAAATCAAACTCTGTTCGATTTCAAGAAAGTGCAGCAAAATCTAAATTTTGTTGCACTTTAAGATAAAGATTGAAAACAACAGTATTTTAGCTGTTTGGAGCTTAGCTGAAATGGTTAAACATTTAACTCGTGCACTATGTGAGCTAGATTGCTCAAGTTTTACATGCGTGAACTGATTTTATTGAGCTTGTGATGACAAGATTCATGTATTATGTAAATTTTTAAGATTATGTAACTTTGTTGCTAGAAGGAAGGCAACTGAGGTCACTGGAAACCTCACTGTGTTGTGTGTGTGTGTGTGTGTGTGTGTGTGTGTATATATATATATATATACATATATATATATATATATATATATATATATATATATATCATAGTTAGATACATGAAAGATTATTGGAGTATGTTTTACAAAGAAATACTAATTTTTATTACACTGTAAAAAAATTATATTTTCAAAATAGTTAATGAAACAAATATTGTTAGAGTACATTTTACAAGTATATACTATACACATTTTTGTTTATTTAAAAAATTTTTTTATTTGCTTTACTTGCTGTTTCTTCTCTGCAATATGCTGTTTTTTTCAACTCAAAAATCAGAATGAATTCTAAAAGTGTTAACCTCTGAATATGCTGATTCACTCAAAAATGGAATTCAGTGTTAAGTGTTTCCATACAAGTTGTATAAAGTCGTAGCTGCTGGTCTGAACAGCAGGCATCCTCAAGTAGCCTCAGGTTTATATAGTTTTGCAGGCATACATCAGTATGACTGTCTTTTGCGTGTGATTTATTGACATTTAGCAGATCAACACATCTATGTTGTGCTCAAAGGCACATCCTATATGAAGTTTTTGTTAGTCAGGCAAATAAAGCTAGCATGGCACATTATTTAATTCAGTCAACTCCATTCAGTTCGCTTGATTACACATTTGTATTAACATGGATGAGAGAGGATTGATCAAAACTAACAACATTGAAAATTACACCCATGAATGCTTGTACTAAAGAGTTTACATAATGATAAACTGCCATTGATATATATATATATATATATAGTATATATATAATATATATATAATATAAATATACTGTATATATATATATTTATATATATATATATATATATATATATATATATATATATATATATATATATATATATATATATATATATGTGTGTGTGTGTGTGTATTTATTTATTTTTTTTTTTGTACCTACTCAACATTTTTTGGAAGGCTATACACTCAAAAATATGTGTGTTTTTGCATCACCAAGGCTATATTTATTTGCATTCTAATTTGCATGTTTTGATTGATTTTAAAATGTATTTTATTGATGGCTAAATTTTAGTTATCATATGCTTATTTGATGCTCAGGAAAAGTATCCAGGAAAGTTCAAAAGAGTAACATTACAAATGCATTTGTTGTCATTATTGAAAAGTTTAGTGCATCCTTAATGAATACAATTATTAATTTCTTTAAAAATTCTGTCCCACAAAGTCGACAAAACACATTGCATTGTTTGATGCATTGTTTTAGTTTTGAAATTATATTTTAAAAAACGCACCGCTTCAACAGAAATCTGCAAACCACATACGCTGCATTTAAACCACACAGTCTTGCAGATATCTGGCTCTCACAATGCATGCTGGGTGTCTTAAAGTCTTAAGAGTCTTCACTCATTGCTATTATGCAGCTCACGCTTTTCTTTTAAATCTACTGAAGCATGACAATGATCTGCCACGATGCTGATTTTAGGATGAAGCGACCGAGTGTTATTATTGCGATTCAGTGCTCTGCAGTTTGCCCAAATGCCAACAAAACAAAGCCTGAACACGAAAACCTGTCTAAAGATTATTTGATTGCGTGCAAAGATGTATTTCTGCTCGGTTTAAACAAGCAAACATGCAGATGCATTCCTTTCAAAGTAATCCATTTCACCTTAAAAGTAAAGCAGCCTGATCCCAGACTCCGCGAGGGGTCAATAACTCGGCACAGAACAGCTCTGTTCCACAACCTGCCAAGATACACAGCATTCATGCAGAAGTTCAACATGCCAGACATGAGCGTTATGAATCTCTCTGAGTCGTTTGCTTCATAAAACGATTCACCTTTTTAATGTATCCGGAAACACCAGGCTTGTAGCAACTGTTGGTCAAAACTGTGTAATGCGGCCCAAAACTTTCAATATTAAATGTAATCTGCAATAATCGAATGCCTTTACATATTCAAAGTTCTGTAAAACTCCTGTTTTATGATGTTCTTTATGATGTGTATGATGTATTTTGTAATCCTGTTTTTATGATTAGGCAGGGTTTGGCAAACTTGGCCATTTAAGCAAAAAAAAAAAAAAAAAAATCCTTCTGTATTTAGTGTATTCTTCTTCGTCTTCTTTTTCTTCTTCTTCCTATATTACGCATATTTTAATTAATTAAATTCATTCATTAAAAATGAGAATTCTGAAATGTTTCGAAACTTAGTAAGCTAGTAAAAATGATCCAATTTAGTAAAAATTGTAAAAAAAAACAAAACAAAACAAAACAAAAACTAGTAAAAAACAAACAAAAAAAAAACTAGTAAAAATTATTACTAAAATTATTTCAATATGGAAAACAACAATAAAGCACGCAGCAGTTGCATGCCGTAACACGTGTAGATCGTTGAAGTGCTTTCCCTTTCCAGTTTTACAGATGAGCTTTTATTTTGTATTAATCTGCTCGTATGGCCGCTGTCAGGAAAAGGCTGATCCAGCGCGCCGTCCTGTAGGGGGCGCCGTGCAGCGAGGATCAGGGCCGGACCGCAGGGGACTCGCCCCCGCCTTGTACGGCAAAACCCAGCCTTCTCATTAAATGAGTCACAGAACAACACATGCAGTACAGTACAGGGAGTCTGCACGGGTCTTCAGAAAGGTAAGCTGGACGCCTTTTGTCCGCGTCTGTGTCTACCGTTTAGCGGCGTTCATGCCTGTATGGACATTAACAGTAATTAAATATTAAGAACGACTACTTTCTTATTCAGTTGGGAAATCCCGTTGTTTGTTTGTTTATTTTTTGTTGAAGAGGGATGTGATTGTTTTATGTTTTTCAGGCTAAACTCTACGCTTGGCTTAATTTAAGCGATTTAGCTGAGTTAATAATATTAATTGTTAATGCAGGAAGTAACTATTTTTTTTTAGCGTTCAACATTAAGCTTTAAGAATGGCGCAAAAATGTTTGTGGCTTTTCTGCGTCTCCGTCCTAACCAGTAAGCGTTAGCTGCACCAGGACAGAAAAACCAGAAGTTCCCATGTAATTATATTATATCTGTTTACAGTTGTGTTTAGTGTGTATTTTAAGCTATGTTCAATTAGTGTGTTTGTGTGGTTTTTAAATGCACTGAAACTTTGTTGTGACTGACCATGTGGTAACAGTATATGATTATATATTCATATCATATCATATCAGATGCCATTTATGTTTGCTCATTTCCTCTGTGTGGAAAATGTAAAAAGCTGACTCATTAGTCTTTATGGCCATTAGCTGTTATAGTTGTGATTTTCATCACTCCACTGAAAACTGGAAATATAAAATGTAAACGACAGCCATTTCAAACTCATTTGTTTGACTATTATATTGCAACGTATGATTGTGTAATCAAATATTTGCTTACGGTTTTAAGACCGTATAGCCTGTATGCAAAATATATTTAAAACGATGCAAGTTCGCTTCTAGCAAATTCTGCAGGTGGCCGTCGACAGCACCAACATTTGTGCATAATTCCCAAACGATAACAGTCTAGGTTGGCGGATTTGATCTTAATATTTGACCCCTTCTGACCAGCATTATCTAATTCACGTACTTTGCTGACTCACTGAGTTTAGCTCGTGTCTTGGCACAGCGGCTCTTGGGAGCAAGATGAGGTAATTTCTTTTAATAAAAAGCATAAATGAGGTAGATGGCAACCTCACCTATTGATCTTAACACCTTTTTACGCATTTGATTTGTGCCAGATGGCCTTCCAAAATGATGCATGCGTGTGAAATCTAGCAGTCGCTTTCGTCAACACAAATTCAGTCTCTTTATATTAATATATCACATATGTGGAAGTTTTTTCTTGCAGGTTTCTGTTAAGAGCGCGAGACATTTGCTTGAAAAGACCAAAAAAAAAAAAAAAGATCATCATTTGCTCAACCTAATGATGTTTCAAGCTTTTGGGGCTTCATTTAAAAATGGTGTGTTGTACAAAAAAAGGTTCTATAGTGCAACCTCGTCAATTTTGATTCGCGTTTTGTAACATATTTTCCTCATACCGATACACAAAGCCTTTGATGCATTGGAAGTGTTCTTATTTCCACTTAAACGATCAGCTTTTGTTATCCTTGGATTCGCGTTAATCGACAAACGAGTTTCTCATTACCAACAATAATATTGCGCAACGTGAACATTGAAAGAATACATCAGCGTTCCGGCTAAACGAAAGCTGAACAAGTTTTGCATAAGAGAGTTTAATAACATTGCATGAGAAGAGGCTGCATATTAGCATGAGGTGACGCATAAGTGCGGATTTTATTCGGCCGACTGTATTAATTACAGAAGATTGCTGCTGAGATTCCACTGAGATGCTGATTTTTACTGTATGCTGTGTATTTCTGTAAACTTCACTTCTGCACCTGAAAGATGTGTGTGTCAGTACGTGTTTGCTAAGTTATAATTGTAATTATTCCAACCACCTCTGTGCGTTCACACATTGCCGTTTCAAATTTATTTTTATATTTATTTATCAATTGTTACAACTTGAGTGAGAAACGTAAGCATGCAAAAGTATCGTGCATTTTTGAATATCATAGTGTTTGGGTTGTTCCCAGTGTCCGTTAATGCCTCAAAATACTAAATCTTTATGTTTATGTTTATCTCTTATTTTAGATTTCCATATTTCTTTGGAGCCCTATCGTTAGCACCGTCCGTCTGTTTCTGGTCTGTTAGCTTGCTCAAACAGATGTGCCAGACATGCTTGTGCAAAAATGAACAGCAAGAGCATGTACGCTTCTAGCAAATTCCACAGGATCAGAACTTGAAGCAAATAATATAATAATACATTTCACTTAGAACTATTAAAATGTTTGCAACGTTCGTAACTTTTTTCAGACGAACACACATTTTTTGAATGCGTGTATACTCGACCTTGAGTTTACGTAAGTTGTTTATCGTTCTTTATCACTTTAAGTGCTCGTGCATTTACAGTAAACAAGCTTCATAATACCCCGGCCTGGTCAGAACTCGCCGTATCAGGTTTTCCAAAGCAAACCGCCGGGCTTTCTCCAACATTTCTGGTCTCTGTGTTCCGTCTTACGTAATGGGACACCTCCGGACTGATTTAATGCGCTGGAGGCTACCGTACAGGCTGTGGGATGAAGCCTGCGGGTCAGATTGAACACAGAGGCTCTGTTTGAAGGTTCGTGCTGTTCTCTTCACGACTCTTCAGGGCTATTATGTGATTTGGTTGAGTTGTTAGTGAATGTTGAGGTACAGGTCAATTCAGCATTGCGACAATTCCTGTTCAGATGCCTAAAACTACTCACATATGCAAATAGGAGATCGGTATGTCTTCATGCGAAGACCATTTGTTCATAAAAGCTTGACGTCTGAGGCAGGTGTTTGTTTGTAATTCTCGTGTCTTGCCTGGAGGGTAAATGCGCATCAAAGACAGGGCCAGCGATCTGATTGCACCGAGAATAAATGATTAGACTATAAACTATTAGCCAGATTCAGAATCAATAATGGCGACAAATGCAAAGTGATGCATGACACATGTTCAAAGTAATGAGAGGGTGTGTGCGGTCAAAAAAGGAACATTAAGTCTTGTTTGCGAGGTGCTTGGGGAGTGCTAGGCTCGATTTAAAACTTTTTCTTTTTCTCCCCAGAATGCACTTTTTCTCGTTCATTGTCAGGCTGCATGCATTTCTGCCAAGTTTGAAGTGTTCTTTCTCGAAATTGCTGTACTTATGAGTATTTATATGCCGTGCGTGTCAGTTTGCAGATTCACCCCGAGGCTGTTGTTCTTTCTCTGATCTTTCCCTTCGCTCTGCCTGCGAGGGTAAGACATGACAGGGCTGATGATTTTTCCAGTAAAGCTTTTACGGGTGTGCACATGTGCGCTGCTTTTCATGCGGGCATACAATTACAGAGGCACAAAGCAGATGAATACAGAAAGATTTACATATCATAGAAATTCGAGGCAGGTGCATGGCCGAATTCATAATAGAAGAAAAAAAAAAGCAAACTGCAGGACTTGTATAGCCATAAGTTGATGAGATACTGTTTTGCACTGGGCCGTGCCTTTCTTTTAAAACTTTTTTAATTGCCCTTAGAATTAAATTTTAAGTGCCAAAGTAAAAAATAAACAAATACCCCCACACAAATATTATCAATTTAATAAGTAATTTAATACATTTAAACATATTTTTGATAAAAGCAAATTTCTCCAATCTTTCACTTTCTTTTAGGTTTTAACAAAGAAATAAACAAAGGGATTGTTTTCTACACACCAAATATATTTTTTATATTTTATTTTGTATATATCATTTTTTTATACAGAGCAACCACATTTCTTGCTAGCTATCACATTTATATTAAGTAATTTTATTAAATAATGATATTTTGTATTTTTTTTTTTACTTAAATAATTAAAGTATATCGGAAATAAAAGTGTTCAAAGGATTCAGGTCTGTAAAAAAAAAAAAATATTATATTTAAAATATATATATATATATATATATATATATATATATATATATATTTTTTTACCATTTAAAATACCTTATCTATCTTTTGCAGCTGAATCATTACTTCAATCTGTGGTGTCACATGATCGCTTATACATACATTTTGATTAAATAACTGTTGAAAAAGATAACATTAGTAGCTCTATAAATGACTTCACTGTTAATTTTAATGGAATGTAGTCAGTAATATGTTGTACATAGTATAGTATAAATCACATCCACAGCAGCATTACAGCATTTCAATTAAAAGCTAGTCATTGTATCGGTCGTGACTTTTATTAACCTGGTCAGCACATAATTAAGTTGACCTGTAGTGTGTTATTATTACATTCGTGCTGTGTGTTTAACGTTTGTGGTATTTCCCACACAGCAGTGACCCAGACGGTGATGACACGTTGGCGTAAGCGTTACACTTAAACGATAATCCCTAAAAAGGTGTTCTTATCTCTTGGATCATAAGTTTCACAGAGGCAGCTCATACTAACCCGCTAAAGCCACACGCAGCCGCTACACCTTCTTTCATAATTGACAGCCATACAAGGCTCGCCATCTGTTTACACAGACGCTCTCCGGCGCGCCTCCACCCTTCAGTGGTATCTGGTGTAGCTGGAAGTGGAGTGAATCAGCAGTCTTCGCCAGTGATCTCACTTTTATTCAGTATCTCTTTCTGCTGTCTGTGGTCACATCCCAGAGGATCAAACCCCATTCTTCTCTTGTTCTCCTGCTTGGACTTGTTGACTCGGTTAGATGTAATCACTTCCTCTCGACTGTAGCTGCAGAACGGATGTTCTTTTGAAGTTAAACACATTCATAAACCATTGTTTGCGATCGTATATGCCGTCATGACTCATAAATCGTTTTGAAAGGGAGACGGTTTTCAAAAATAACGACTGTTTCCATACAGGTTTCCCAAACAATCGCCAATGGTTGGAAAACGGATAGCCTCGGCCAAAAACTTGCGTCATTGGTGGAGACATTGTCAGTGTTTAGGGCTAGTTGTGATGCACAGACCAAAAACCTTTGAATGTTTTCAGTAGCGTCACAGCGTTTATGCTCTTTCTGGGAAAATCAAGACACTAACACCGTACTCATACTTGTCTGCGTATTAAGCTATCAAAAAACTATTTAACACGGAAAAGATTACATCACCTTTAAATCGCCAGATTAAGTACTCAATTATGTAATATGATGTTTTTCCCTCATTCTTTTTGTTTGAGCCTTCACTTCTCCATCTTTCATTTTCAGTGTCTCATAGCCTTAAAGTGGGATTTTTGGCTGCCATAGAAATAAAGGTGTACATATGATCATTACATGGGACTGTTTGCTGTGGAGATTACATAAATATAATTAGACTTTTATTTTGTGCTGTCAAAATAGAGTGTATTTTGGAAACTTGTCTCCCTCCTAATCTAATTTTCTCTAATTATCTGTTCTTTACACCCTTGTGATCTTAGGTCACATTCTTTTCTTTATTTTCTTCCTCGTAGAAATATTGCAGCAGTCAGTGTACAACTACAGAATCGGATGCTGAGACGTTGTAGAAAATCTTCCAGGTATACACTTATATTTAAATAATATATTGCCTATATATATATAGGCACTTGTAAAGACTGACTTTTTGAAGTTTTTTTTAATGTATAGATCTTATTGACTATGGAACTATAAGAATCTGTAATAAATATTATTTGTAAAAAAATATATTATATTTAACCTTAAACCATCTTTAATATTTCATCCTTGCAAAAGTGCTCAGAAGACTTCTTGTAAAGCAATTTTTTTCATGAAATAAATGCTTTTGGAAAAAAAGTATTTTTAACTTTCATCACAAGTAAAACATTAACAGCACAACTGTTTTCAACATTGAAAATAATAAAATAATGTTTGTTATATTCAGCATCTCAGAAAAAAAAAAATAGTATTATTATTGTATATGTATATTATTATATATGGGATACTGAATTTAAGAAACATTTCTCATTATTTTTAATGTTGATAATAGTGAAATAAAAGTTATTTTAAATTCTAGTAAAAATATGTTTTTACTGTATTTTAGTAAATCTAGGATTGGTAAGCCAAAGATAAAAATATATATATATATATATCACATCAACACTAAACTTTATTTTTGGAGTTATATTTATTTCCCAAATTATGGAATGTATACAAATATATATATATATATAATATTATATTAGGTATTTTTTTTATTTAAATGAATATTAGGTCTAATATAATTGTTTGATTATAGTATATGTTGATAAACTTGAGAAGTGGTAGTAATAGTTTCAGATATAATTTCAAATATAATTTTAAGGAATTAAAGAATATTAAAAGCACATAGAAATATTTTTTTTTATCCTTTCTACCACAGGATGCTGTTGTATGCGATACACATGAGTTGTGTGAGAAATGACACTGCAGGTTGCTCAGCTTTGTCCTTACAGGTCTTTGCGCAGTGCAAGACTTTAGAAATGAACGTTACGATCCCTTTATTTGTTTTAGCAGCCTCTGTAAGTGAAGTACCAAATCCTCACCGGACGCACTAACACAGCAGAGGATCAACTGTAAAAGAGACAAAGCAGAACCGTGTCAAAATGTTGACTGATGAGGTTGCGCAGGTGCAAGAGGTCAGTTTTGTCACCACCCAATCGTTAACCGTGAAAAATGTGCGCTATTTGCTCTAGTTTATAACCTGCGTTGCGTTTGTCTTCAGGTGAGATACTGTCTGAAGACTTTGAGAGAGCAAATGGCAGCCAGGCAAAATAACAACAACAAGGTACTACATTCTCACCGCTTCAGATGAATCTCATGAAGTCAGCATATTACATGATACGCAAGTCTGTATCAATTATTTCCTCAGTTGCTTGTGTTCCTCCCATCATCTTGGAATGCTTTACATGTTTCTTTAAATTGCATCTCTAAGCCGTCTCATTTGTAAATAATCTATCTTGTGCCCTAGATTCCGT
The DNA here is from genome assembly GCF_018831695.1 of Puntigrus tetrazona. Lineage (NCBI taxonomy): Eukaryota > Metazoa > Chordata > Actinopteri > Cypriniformes > Cyprinidae > Puntigrus > Puntigrus tetrazona. The sequence goes on along the minus strand of NC_056717.1, from coordinate 18,274,192 downwards.
CCAATGGCTTTAAAGTTGACGTACTTGTCAGCAAAGGCAATGGCTCCAATGGATTTGTGAACGGCTCTCACTCTAAACATCCGGTAAACTATTCGTCACGCAAAGATCGTTCACCTGCGCCGTTATAAACGCACACCTAAATAGAAAGAACGGCTCCTCGCAAACACAAACAAACAGAGACGCTCCCATAGAAAGAGAACAAAAAGCATTCAATCCACTCGCCGTATCACCTTTCAGTTGTTCGGGACCGAATTGAATGCCTTATCGTGAGTATTCCTAAATTAAGGGCGCTTATCATTCAATCGCAGAAACCTTTCAGCTTCTCTGTTTGAAAACGGGATTCTTGTTCTCTTGTACGGACTCCCAAATAATGACGATAATGGACACAAAGCAGCAGGTACGGTTTAGCTTATTTGATGGAGATACAGTGACGTTCGTTGGGAAATAATTTGGCCGAAAAACATTGCCACACTTTTGTTCGTTCTTGTTTTTGTGGTAATGTGCTGAGATGTGGGAGCATACGCACATTAACCTTTTGCTTCTGCCTGTGAAAAGTCACACCCATGACATGATGCCCTTGGGAGCGGCGATTGCCAAACTTGTGGCTGCTCCGTAAACAAGCCGTCATTATGCCTTCAACTACGCATCTACAGCGCCCCCCGTGCACACAGTGTTTTTTTGTGCTTATTTAATCTAGTTCAGAATTTGACATTTCTATTAAAGGCATTGACTATTACAGAACCTTCCACATTTAAACATTAATAATTGATATTTAATAATTAATGAATAAATTGCATTTTATTTTACTGTTGTCCCAGATCCAGATTAAAACATCTATTAAAGTGAAGATCTTTCATGAAAATGTCTATAGATCTATATATTTATAAAAGAATTTTAAATCTATTACATAGTTTAAATAATTGTAAAAATTTGTGCTGTCAAAATCATTAATCGTGACTAATCACATCCAAAAAAAATATGTACATGTATAAATAATTATGGTTTTATTATGTATGTAAATACACACATACAGTATATATTTAGAAAATATTTACATGTCTATATATTTATATTATGTTTTATATAGCATTGTCAAACAATTAATTGTGATTTGTCGCACTCAAAAAAAATGGTAATGTTTTTGTTTACATGATATATGTGTGTATGCTGTGTATATTTATACACACACACACACACACACACACACATATATATGTAAACATGTTATGCTTACATATATAAAATATATTTCTGTATAATATAACATAAAATATAAATGTCAAATATTTTGAATATACTGTATGCGTGTATCTTTATATGTACATACTAAATATATACAGTGCACATACATAAATTATGTAAAAAAAACTGTTATTTTGAATGCGATTTATTGCGATTAATTGTTTGACAGCACTAATTTGATATTATATGTAAATTTAACATAAACATATTTTTGACAGCACTACTAAAAAGAAATTAAATGTACAAATTATATAATATGCTGAAAGAATATATGAAATATACTAAATAAATATAACCACACATCTACAGCACCTCCCATTTGCAGACAGCACATTTTTACTTTAACAATAATAGCTATTTTTCTATGTGCTAGAGAAAGAATTAACCTATCTAAAAATGTACAGTGTAAGAAATATATTAAAAGAGAACATGGGTAACACTTTCCAGTAATCTTCATTAGTTAACTAAGAAAGAACTATACTTCTGCATCCTTTAGGAGCAATTTTAACATGTTTTGTTATGCTTGCACATGGCCAGGAGGATGATGAAAACACTTTAGCCTTGAGAGAAGTCACTAAACATCTGTACACTCGTCTGCAAGAGATGGAAAGGAGACACCAAGAGGAGAAAGAGAGACTGCAGGTCAGAAACATTAACAAAAGAACCGAAAAATGGATATAATTGTCATATACCGTGTCTTTTCTAAAACCGAGCACCTTATTTTTTTTAACATTTTTCGTCAGGCGGAAAACGCTGAATATCAGCGGCGGTTTCTAGAGGAGCATAACTCTCGTGTGCACCAGGCAGATGAACAGGGCCAAAAAGCGGAAGAGATGCAGAAGCTCATGCGTGGATTGGAGCTGGAAAATAGCACACTTCGAGAAAAGCTGGCCGCTAACGAGGCTGACCTTGAGAAACTGCGAAGACTGAAGAATACGGAGAGTGAGGACAGGTCGGGGGCCTCATTTATAACCGTGGCTTATGCGAAAGAACATGAAAAGTTTTGAAATATTACGGTTTACTCGATATTTCCTAAATATTAGGAAATGAACTCTCATGGAGATGAGCACTGAGATAACATAAAATCAATACGCAGACGTTAAACCAAAATATATGCAATAAAATGTAATATTTATTCTAATACATAACATGGATATTGGCTTATTTTTAGCAGTAAAATAAATGTATGGGAAAAAATGGCATTTATAGTCCGTATATCATATTTCCTTAATAAACCTTTGGTGGATGGGAATATGCGTTGAAAATGATATGGAAACTCCATATATGTTTATTTCTGGGAGAAATGTATTTTTTGCATGGTTTTATAAATCTGAAAACTGTTGTATGTAAAATCTAGCTTTTTAATGTGGACGTGGTCCCTGGCCTCTTTTTTGCTGACCCAAATCACTTCTTTTATACATAATGCACTGCTCTCTTAAGTTTGAACTGTTTCCTTGACTACGTTAAATATTTTTCACCTGCAATTTAGGAAGTTAGCCTAATCACAACTCTATTAAGTTGCTTTGCGCTGCCATAGAAACTCATCTTTCACGCCTCTCACATGGAATTCGACTTTGACTCATTCTTACACGCTGGAAGGAGACTCACCCTCTGCGTCGCTAATGCGGTTGTTTCTGTGCTGCATGCAAGTGTCATTTGTGAGCGTGTACACGTGTAACATACAGGTTTTCTGTACTGCAGGTCTGAACAGCTGAAAAAGGAGCTGGCAACCCTGAAGGATAAGAACCACAACTTAGATGACATGGTCAAAAGTCAACAAAGGAAAGTCAGGAACATGATCGAACAGGTAATAATTACTGCGCGCAGGATATTTGGAGAAACACCCAATCATAGAAACAAATTATAAAATGACATCTGAAAACCACTTTATATATGTAATTTGCAGAATTTTATTTATATTCGGTAATGAAAAATGCAGGGCGGGACATAAATGGATCATGAAAAATGGAAACGTTGTGGGAGGAGAGATTAATTTAACATCATTTACAGAAGTACATTTTTTTTTTCATTAATGGAAAATGAATAGCTATATTTTAATTTAATGTAAAAAACTATTTATTTTACTTTTAACATTTAAACATTTACATTTAAATTTATTAAGTGCATTTATATAACTGCTGGTAAATTATTAATTGCAATGAATCACATACAAAGTAAAGGTTTTTGTTTGCAATAATGTGTGTTCTGTGTATATTTAAATACACACTCAGTATTTATTTATGTGTATTTATGTCTATGAATTTATATTCATAGAATTAATATTAGAATCAATATATTTAATATATATATATATATATATATATATATATATATATATATATATATATATACATATATATATATATATATATACATGCGTGTGTGTGTATATATACATAATAAATGTACACAGTAAAAACATTATTTAAACAAACTTTTTTTGGATGATATTAATCATCAGAGAGATAGATGGATTTATAGATGGAAGGATGAATATATGGATATTACTTTTAAGTTCAAATTAAATAATATTTGACATTTTTTATTTGACTTTTAAAAAAACATGAATTTATTTAGGTAATTGTATATATTTTTTTACATTTTCTATTTATACAGATATTTTCTACAGAATGTTTTGTGCAGTATATAGTCTGCTCAGAGATGAGAAGTGAAACTCAATCTCAGTCATAAATAAAATACGCCGTCATTTCCCTGCTGCTCAACTTTAGACTTCACTTTAGATCTCATGTTACACACAACGGCTTCATCCGTAAACACTGAAATCACAAATGCAGGCAAAGCATTACGCCTCAGAAATACAGCTCTGTTGACTTTTTCTGTGGGTTGTTCAAATTTCATTTCGAAACTTAAAAGTGCTTTGAGAGTGATAAGCGCTTGCATTTATTAATTCGTATGGCCGAATATGTTAACAGGTGCAAAATTCACGAACCATAATGGAGCAAAGAGACCGGCTGATCGGCGACCTTAAAGAGAGGGTGGCTTTCCTCGAAGCTGAGGTCAGCGTCTGAGTTATTACAAAGAGTCGCTTTATACATTTCTGCTGTTCACTGTGTGACTGTAAAATATAAATGTGTGTTGCAGAACAGAGAGTTTCATGACCGGATGGAGTTTTATTTGGGCAACCAAACGTCCAAACCATATAACTCGGACACAGGGTCCAAAGTTGTCTACAGGTATCTTACTATATATGCTAATTAAATATCACCTCATTTATACAACCTCGTATAAAACCGTGTTGTTTTGACCGTGTCTTTCAAGCTCCAAATATGAGACATTTTGCAAAAGCACAAAAATATTCAGAACAAGATATCTGATTAATATAAATATCTTCCATTTTGAATTCTAGCAAACCTCTGACGCCGACAAGCCCTGGAAACAAGTCTATGCCATTCATTAAAGTGGTTGAGATCAAGTCCTGAACGACAGAAGAAGACAACTGAGGGGAGAGAGAAGTAACAAGCATTCCTTCTCTCTAAGCATTTGCGCAACAAAGCCCTGTTTAGCACATGAGTAGCTATAGAGGTTTTTCTTATATATATATATATATATATATATATATATACAGTTCTTTGTATATAGGAATATAATTTAAATGTCACATGTATGTTAGACTTGCAGATCATACACTACCTTTTTATGCCTTAAGCAGCTTTATTTATGATCTGCTAGTAGATGTAAGTGGTGATATTCTTATTTCCTACAGTTCTGTCAGTATATTTGTTTTGGCATGTATATAATAGCTATTGTATAATTATTGTTATGACAGCAAATTAAAATAAATAAATAAATAAATAAATAAATAAATAAATATATATATATATAATAATATATAATATATATATAATATATATATATATATATATATATATATATATATATATATATATATATATATATATATATATATATATTTATTTATTTATTTATTGTGATCAATCATATCCGAATTATATTTTAAATAATGTTTGTGTACTGTGTTTTTAAATATATTTATATTGATATAATTTATATTATAATAACATATTATTAAACATGAATTTGTTCTTAAATATATGATTGTGTGCATTTATATATTCACAATAAATACACACAGTACACACACATTATTTGATCAAACACTTTTATGTTCAAACACTTATAAATGCGATGAATCGTTTGACAGCGCTAATTAAAATGCATCCTCCTGTATCTGTACGCGTGTATACTCTAATATACATTTCTGAATTCACTGTACCTTGTAAAGCTGTCTTTTTTTTTTTCTTTGGAAACTGCGATTGTATTGTGTTTTGAAGAACGACTGTTTTTCTGTTACTGTATTCTGTGCTCAACCCTACCTTTCCATCCATCTCTTATTAAATGTGAAAAATTTGTTACTGTAGATGGAATTGTAGCACTACGCACATTTCTCTGGTATTGTACTTTCCCTGGTTTATGTATTTATCTTAAGGGCTAATTAATAAAAAGTATTTAAGATTGCTCACAATATGTGCAAGAGAAAGTAACCTTTTCTTTTATAACCGGCATAACAGATTTATTTTTTTTTATATAATTTGACAATTTTATAATTAAAGACATTTAGTGAATTATAATTGTCCCCAGTTTTTCCTACAATATATACTATATGTCTAAAAGTAGCCACCTGTGTTCAAATTCAAATTCAAATTTTATTTGTCACATACACACACTCACACGGTACGACATGCAGTGAAATGTTTTTTACAACTGTCCAGCGTCAAAATAGAAAACAAAAATATATATATATAAAATATATAAAGAAGTAGTGTGCAAAGTATATATAAAAAAGAAATAAATAAAGTATAGAATATAGAATAATGTTTGTGTTTAAGAAACATTTATTAGACTATGGTATTAGAATATGGATGAAATAATGTCTGTGTATGCTGTAGTTGTAAGATTTCTCTTCACTCAAATGGCTGAAACAACCTGTGTGCACATACTTTCGTGTATAATAATATAAACCACTCTTCCTATCATTATCTGTCTGTGGCCAGTGCTCAGAAGAACACTAGCGACATCTAGTGGTGCAACTACACCCAAACAAATGCTACTGACTTTCATAAGAAAATCCAACAGTTTGCAGTTATTATATATATTGTGACACAAACAAGAGAATTAGGGCCAATCAAAGCATTGAACTATTGCCATTTTGTAATATATAATGATGCAATCAAAAAGTGTCTTGTAGTAACAACTACTCGATGTTTAAAAATTTATTGCATAATCCAGTTTACTCAGTTGCTACCCAGCACTAAGTACTTTTATTTTTTTTAGGTGTATGTAAATAATAAACTACCTAACCTAACCTAACCACCTACATCTACATTTGGAGCCATGTTACCTATCCTGTTCCTTTTTATTGATTATAAATTAATCATTTAATGTCATGTTGTAAAAATAAGGTGTGTGTCGTGTGTATTAGTATCAACGATCAGGTGTTGTTTTGCATAACAAATGCCCAACTGCAAATACAGGGTAACAGATTATATATTGCATAATTGTGTTTAAGTCGTTATATACATATATCTATATATATATATATATATATATATATATATATATATATATATATATATATATATATATATATATACACACACACACACCACACGTTGTACGTTGTCATCACGTGGTCGCGCTCCGCGCGTGAAGCCGCAGTGGCTGTGATAAACCACGTGACGCGGTGATCCGGGTGTCAGTGTGGAAGAGAAACAGGTAAATTTTGAGCGTCTCGTTTATTGTCTGCGCGAGTCGGCTCGGCCTTGTTGTCAGCTTTGGGGAATCGATTTAGGACGCGAAAGAGTTCGTGTTTTGTTTCCGTCTGATTAGGAGGTCGATAACAAAGCCTCCGTCGGTCGGCGTTATCTCCACATTTCTGACATCCAGCCGGGTCTTTGGTTAGTACCTCGCCTGTTGTTCATTTTTATCATTCGGGGCCTGCAGGCCTCGGCGAAGCCTCGGTGTCGAGTGTGCAGGTGAACCGACGGGAGTGCGCCTCACCCCGGGGGGCGTGTGCCTTCCAGTTTTACAAACGCAAAATATCGTCGTGTCGATTAATCTATCGAACAATTTACCCAACTATTCGTTCATCTACGCCGAGAAACCATATAGTTGACTAGTAACCGGAAAAGTTTAATTTTCGGCCAGCAAGCATCATGATGCCCGATAGCCGGCCATGAGGTTATAAGACGCGGCCAGAGCGGAAGCCACCCATCATCTAGATGTCGTCTATTTTATTTAACGTACTAATAACATATTAAGACTACGAAAAACAGTGCGCATGTGTTCACATCGTATCGTTAGACCTACACGTTTGAGTTTATGTCGAGTTGCTTTTCCAAGGCCCATCGCCTAGACTTATCAATCATAGTCCTTCAACTCTTTACGATTTTTCTCTTTCTATAATAAACCAAGTTTACACAGTTGCTTGGTTTTAGTCGGTACGTTAATATGGGATTACCAGGATGTATATCCAACGTAGTGCACTACAGGTAATGTAGTTTACCTGTTGGATGCTTATTTTACGGATAGCTTGAATACTTTCAGGCAGTGTTTACGTTCCAGTGCATTGAAATAAACGCCGTTTGTTTGTTTTTCTTTGTTGCATTTTTTTCCTTGTTTTATTTACTGTACAGAATAGTGTAAGAAATATGAAATTTACGTGCTGATACTTTCACCCGTGGGCTGTGCGATTGTGTTCACGTCTCCAACATGGTCTCTCAGTTTGACAGCTTCGCCCTCGCCCAGTTCAAAGGCCGTTGAGGGTTTTGTTTGTTAGTTAAGGCTCGTCCGTTAAAGCACGTCGCCCGTCTGTTTTCCCGCGGCCGGTCCCGCGTGTTTGGCTGATTTCGTGCGCGATCTAAAGTGCGCAGTTGCTTTCTTTGACCGTATGCCCCGCATTTCCTTATGCGCAGAGCTGCTACAGTGGGCTGTTTGGCATAACCATACGTGCAATATTTCTCAACCTGCCGCAGGTGGACTGCTTTCGGCGTAATTTTTAATCGAGATATGAAGGGTTACGGTGTTTTGAAAGAAGCCTTAAACTGAGGATATTAAGCGCGTTTGTGGTCGACCTGTTGCAGCTTGGCTTGTGAACGGTATTTGCTCTTGTTTTTCACGTGCCGTAATTGCGCAATTTTTTTTCCGAATTTCCTAGAATTTAATTTCTATTGGTGTTCTGGTAAACTCGAGCAGTCGTTTTATGGGTAGCGCGTCAGGCATGCGACGATGTATACTTCCAGTTTATGCTCATCAAAATGGCCACACGTGGTGTAACGTTCTTATTTGCATGCATATTTAATAATAATGTGGGTTTGTCGAGACCATGTGCTGTTTTTTGCGATTATTTAAATTTTTTTGGAGAGTTGTCGGTAACACTTTTTCCATCTGCTTCTCTTTTAAAGGTGTTATTCCTTTGTAAATACTGTTATTTGTATATACTGTAAATGATGACTTCAGTGGGCGGAAGCCGGACCCGGGGCAACTGGGAGCAGACGCAGGGTCAGACACAGAGCCAGTCACAGCACAAGCAGAGGCCCCAGGTAAGTTCACAAGCGTTAGGTTGTATTGATGAGTTTTTACCGCACCTCCAAAGCCCCCTTTAACCCCCTAAAAAAAAAAATCTCCACTTAAAACACAGTAGTCTGGTGTCAGAAACCTCAACCAGCATGTGAATGTTTTAAAAAAAAAATTGAATGTGATACTTCATTTGACTTTTTTTTTTTTTTTTTTTTTTTTTCCTCCATCTACCCAACACATTTATGGATGTTACATGACTGAATTATGACAATTTTACTTTTTACGACGACTGTGTCAAAACAAGGTCAATCCTAAATTAAATGGCATTGGGTGTTAATTTTAAAAAAGGCAAAATCTCCTGTGACTTTAATAGGCAAGTAATGTCATTGCGTGTGGTTTTGCTTGCTTGGAGAACCAGCACCATTTCGGCGGAAAACTTGTATCGGTGACATTCATCAGTTTGAGCCTTTTTTCTCTGAGTCACTGCAGTCTATCACTCATTCTTCTAAATTAAATTAAGGGCTTTAGAAATAAATCATAAATTTATGCCCAAGCAAATGCTAAGCCTGACCTATTTTTCCTCGGCTGTATTCTGGCCTGCTCGGGTGGAGGGGCATACACAGAATTTTATCTAAAAAAAACAAAACATTTTATGCACAGATTTAGCCTGGTCCAAGACGGTCTTGACTAAAAGCAACTTGCGCTGACACTGATCTAAAAATGTCAGTGCCATTGATTTGTGTCAAGATGCACATCTGCTATGTACGGTGACGCATTTGGAAAACCCCCCCCCGAAAAACTGTCTAAATGTTGTTATAATTTAAAGAAGGCCTAATCCAGGCTTAATCTAAACCCTGACTCTGAAAATGTCAGATATTTGTCTTTGCAACAAGTGGATGTATTATAATTGATCATGTTGGAATAAGGTTTTATTTTTTTGTGTAGCAGTTTAAAAACATTGAGAGGTAATTAGTTGTGCATGTTTGATCTTGATAACTTAAAGGGCCAGATTTACTAATAAATCGACCAATTTAAGAAATGGACCGATGGAGGTGGGTAGTTTTACAGGTGACTTACAGAGTTAAAGAACAGGCATAGCCAATGTATTTCCATAATGACTAGTAAACTGAATACCTTTTAACCTAAATAACTATGATTCAGTTCACTCTTTCCATAAATTTTCCATATGAAACGGAAATGCATACAAATGCCTATCCTGTAAGGCTAGCTTCAAAAATGACCATGAAAAATGTCAATATTTTACTGCATGTATTTAGTAATTCCTGACCGTTTTTCAACGCCAAAAGTGCTGGTCCAAGCTGTTAGTATATCTGGCCTCAAGATTCGACTTAAATCCTACTCCTAAATGATGATGATTTCACAACAACACAGACCTTAACCATTTTTTTTTTGTTTTGTTCAGGCCACCGCTGAGCAGATCCGACTCGCGCAGATGATCTCGGACCATAATGATGCAGACTTTGAAGAGAAGGTCAAACAGGTGTGCTGGGATGTCAGAAGTTGGCTCAAAGGAAAATAATGGCATCTTCTGCTTTACCCCCATAAGAACATTTGACCATAGCTTTTCCTTGCGTTTTCCTTGCATTATTCCAATGTGTCTATATCCAGTTTCATTCTGGGTCACTTGGTGCACACACAATTTCCCTCACTGCTCTCGCTATAGCTCTGATGGGGACCATCTGTGCTAGAGTAAAGTTTGAGCTACTACCGGATGCTCTCTCTTGGTCTCACTCCGAGTTAGAGAGCAACATAAAGCTCAGACATCTCATAGTTCACTCCAAGTTTCCATGAGTCCCCTTAGCCACTTCCGTTTTTTTTTTTCACGTTGCCTTTCAAATCTATATGGCATATTTGATACAATTACATGACATTTAAATGCTGCTTGCTCTTTTTTTGTTTTCTAGCTGATTGACATCACAGGAAAGGATCAGGATGAGTCCATGATAGCGCTTCACGACTGTAATGGAGATGTCAACAGAGCCATCAACGTTCTGTTGGAGGGCAGCCCTGACACTGTGAGTTGAGGCTTAAGTTTAGAGGTGGAAAGGTTCGTGTTTGTTAGAGGGGAAAAACACGAATAAATAAAAAAAGATACCAGTATGTTTTATTCTATTAGTATTTACATTTTATTCAAATTCTTAGATTTCTCGAATCCCATTCCATCTATTTTTTTTTCCATGTTAAATTAGCTCTTTGCTTTGCAGGACTCGTGGGAGATGGTTGGAAAGAAGAAAGGCGTTTCAGGTCAGAAGGAAAGCGCACAGACCGATGGAGTAGATGAAGGGAAGGAGAACCGAGAGAAAGGGGGAGAAAGAGATGTGGCACGTCGCAGAGGAGGGGCCCCGCGGAGGGGCCGTGGAGCCAGTCGCGGGCGAGAGTGTGAGTGGAGAGATTACTTGTGCTTTTGTAGATACTCCTAATTTTAGTCTTAAATACTTCATGCAATAGTTTTTCTATTAAATGAGCCATTTCACCTTGGGCAATTTAAGAGAACTGTACTTTCTTAGTCTGCAGTCAGCCTTTTCTCTGCCTCGAGACAGACCGCAGCACACCACAATCCCTTCACCGCTCTCTCTGTAGTGCTGAAGGGACAGTGTGTGCCACAGTAAAGTTTGAGCTGCTACCGGATACTCTCCCTCAGCTTCGGTCTGAGCTAGAGAGCAACATAAGGCTCATATACTGGGACTCAATCCAAGGTTTTTAAACTGTAATTTGACTTTGAGACCCGTTTAGTCTTCAGTGATCATGTGATGTACAATGATTGTATTCTGACTGATGGAAAATGCATTCACGCGTGCTTTTAAGTCAGAAACCTGGGCTGGCCAGTAAAAGTATGTTAATTAAACAATAGTTGCTATTCCTAAATGCAGAAAGAACGAATCATAAAGTATTAGCCAAGCATTTTGTTGCTCCTGGCTCTGTGAAACTTCAGTTTTCTGATGCTTTTAAAGTAGCTGCTATTGACGTTTCTCAACTTAAAGCTTGTGCTGCTTAATGCATCTGTTTCTGAAAAATTAAGCATAACATCCAAGCAAAGTGTCTTTATGTGCTGAGACTTCTGGGGGATCCTCCAACTTGTTCTTTTTGCAGAATGCCTTTTATCTGTTAAGCATGTTTTATTGGATTATTGAGTTAGGCCAGAATAATTAAAAACATGATATAATTTGGTCATATTTCTTGTTGAAAATGAGGAAGCTGGAATGTTGTTAAACACAAACTGAGACTGAAATTTGGGCTTCCCTTTTTTACGTTTAAGTTTTAATAGTAGGGCAAGTTGAGTCTTAAAGAGATTTTTACACTTATTCCCTCTTATCTTGTGTAACTCCCCAACTCCATGTTCTTTTGTTTCTTCTCTTCAGTCCGTGGGCAGGAGAATGGGTTGGATGGGGCCAAGGCAGGTGGAGTTGCAGGCAGAGGAACGGAGCGAGGCCGTCGGGGAAGAGGCAGAGGAAGAGGTAAGCCCTACAGTTGATAATGATTAACTAAAATGAAAATGGGTAGAGGTTTTGGTTTGAGTACTTTCTGTCCTACAGGTGGAGCTGGAAGACGAGGAGGGAGGTTTTCAGCTCAGGGCATGGGGTAAGTTTGTGTGCTTCCACTCGGGCCCATTCTTTTTGCATGTTCTCTAAAGATCTCCCAGAATGTCAGAAGTGCTAATGGTATCCAGCTAAAATTCAAAATCTTGTGCTTCAAAAACATGTAAAGTCTGGTGCAAGTTTTTACTAGAGAAAGCTGTTTTGTTGAGTCCAACCTGCTGGGTTTAAGGCCTGCTGCTGTGCTTATCTTGAGATTTTGTGTGCAATTCAAGCCTGTAATCATGTTTTCTATGCAGAGGTTTAATCAGGTAAGTAAGCTGCTGCAGGGTTTTTGCTGCTTTTTGGTGCTATGCTTTATTTTTAGGATTGGAAATACAAATAGAAAGGGCACACTAAAAATTTGTAATTTGTATTGCTGTTATCAAAATGCCACATCAGAGTGTACAGAATGTCTGTTGCATTCGATTTGATATGAAAATTAACAAGACAAAAAACATAAAACATAAAACAATATGATATGGAAGTGAAGCTCTTATGTTTTATATCTGGACCTTTACTTTCTTTGTCAACGCAAGTAATACGTTTGGATTTGGAAAGATCTGGTACTTTTATTTAGCAAGACTGCACTGTGATCCTGAAATATTGGAATAAAAATTATAAAAAAATTTTTGTTGTTGTTTTTAAATTTTGCAATATTTCATGATGCTGGTATTTTAATTTAAAGTTAAATAAAATTAAATAATCAAAAATTATTATTAAATAATAAATAAGTGTTACACTTTTCAAAAACAAAAGCAAAAAATAAACATTTTACTGTTCTTGATAATGGTTTCAAAAAAATGTATATGGCTAAATACATGACTTTTTTTTTTTTTTTTTTTTTTTTTTATTATTATTAGTTTGAGAATAGCTTTTGGACAATTATTTTAGTCAAGTGAATGTACTGTGATCTATCTTTTAGTAAAAATAAAGATATAGATTCGTCACCCACTCCTAACAGTAACAGACGCATTTAATATTTTAAAACTGCACTTAAGGCAGGTATAAAAATGTCTGTCTTTCATACTGTTGTTTAGCAATACAAGGATTTTCAATGTCATTGTAAACGTGTAGTTTAGCTTTTTACTGCAATGTTTAGTAGGCTAGAATCTAGTCATGTCAGACCCCTGGATCGGTTTTCTTTTTCTCTCAAGGCCGTCTGGTCTCTTTTCTTCGACTTGCAGTCAGGCTTTTTAACTGGCCCCTTCCGCTTGTTTGGTTTGAAGTGTGCTTTTGAATTTTGCATGTTTGGTTTTCAATTCTTGACCTCTGAACTTGCAGAGTACCAGTTTAGCCTTGTTTGAGCTGACAAGTCACATAAGTGTAGCGGTTTCATTCTAAAGCGTCATCTTATGCTCCTACGCCTATAGAGCAGGTGTGGTAATTTGACCAGCTATGGACGTGAGCATGATGGTTGCCATCGCTCTAGCTCTGTCTCTGTCTCGTGCAACACACTCAAGCACAAATTTGTTCGTACCATGCACCCCCGTCTTTCTGCCTGTGTTGAGTTGCTTGTAATTCTCCCTGTTGTTTCTCCCTAAAGCCAGATTGATAAGGGCCCCAGATATGATTTGTCAGGAGATGAGAGGTGAGTTAAATACATTTATGAGCGTGTTGGTTTTGTTTGTGTAGGATCAAGGGGTTTATAGTGGTTAGTTATTGAAGAATGCATCGGAGTTTGAGCTTCATATGTTTAGTTTCCAGTGGTTTGGTTGCCGGGTTTGAGAGTGAGTGAATAGCACATTTGCGTCTTTGGTATAATTGAATTTAGAACGTTATGACATAGGAGTTTTTTTTTAGGTCATAGTGGATCTGTTGGAGTGCTTTTTTTGCATATTTTTACTCATGGTTGCTGCTGATATTTCTTGCCTCCCTCATTCACTCAATGTTCCCTCAAAAACCCAAATTTTAATTTGTTTTTTAGTACGTTTAACCCAGCGGACTACACTGAGCCAGCCCAAACGGAGGAGAGCTACACAAGCGGCAGCACTTGGAGTAACACAGGCAACCTGGAACCCGAGGATGGAAACAGTGAGTGATGCCACAAGTGTCTCTTGTAAACCCCTCCTCCAGCTCCTGACAGTGTTGACATTTCAGGCTGTAGTACACAGTCCGTTTAAAACGTGCATGTAAGAGTTTCTATTCTGACATGGATCTGTTTCCACAGGGCTTGAGTTTACAGGTGGAGAGGGAACAAACTATCCTCGAAAGTTTGACTCGGCCCCTGGTGAGTATTGTACTGGCTGCGTCTTTATAATTTGTTCACCTGTTGTCTTTGCAAGTAAGCTAACTGTCTGTGTAACAGGTGCTTGGAGAACTGCCACAGAAGAGTGGGGCATGGAGGACTGGAATGAGGATGTGAGTGTTTGATCAGACCAAAACCTGCTTTTCAATTTAAGACCAACCAAAACTAACTCTTGTTCTCTGTATTTTAGTTGTCAGAGACCAAGATATTCACTGCCTCCAGTGTGGCATCCATGCCCATTCCACAGGAGAATGTCACCATTACTGCTGGACAGAGGTAAGCTGTGGAAAATGAATGTGATCAGTGCATCATTTATTATTATTATTATTATTATTATTTATTATTATTTTAAGAATTTTATTAAATTATCATTATGAACAATATTTTTGCGCAAATTACTTATTCAGTCATTCATTGAATAGGAATGTGAGTACAACTTAATTTAATTTCTTTTATACAAAAAACTACCTAAAATATTTTAATGGTAAATGTTAAAAGTCAAGGATAAGAAATATTTGCAGTCAAGATTTACTAAAACCTGCTTGATGTTCAGGATTGATCTGGCAGTGTTGCTGGGGAAGACGCCTCCCTCCTCTTCCTCAGAGGCAGAGCCTGTTTCGCATGAAGGCCCACAGCCGTCATCTCTGTCTCAGTCTCTGGTGTTCAGCAACTCCAAGCTGACAGCATCACTGTCCCAGTCCTCCTCCAGTGCTCCTTACAGCCAGCACAGCATGGTAAGAAAGTCACACAGGTATTCAGTCATTCATTGAATCAGTCTTTCATTTTCCTTTTGCTTTTAAATAGTTTAAAAATGTAATTCAAGCTACAACAAAATACAGCGTAGAACTTTTGATGAACAAAATTAATAAAAACAAACCATGCTATATGCCTTTATATAAAATCACAAATAACTTGCACCGTTTAAATGGGTATACAAAACTAAAAATCAGTAAAGAATTTATGAAATGTGGTAAACCCTTTGGTCAATGAAAGAAAAAGTCACAATCAGAAATAACTGTTATCTGACAAAAGTAATAATAAATAAAAATTTATAAATGTTAACCAATGAAAGTCAGACATTGTTTTTCAACCATGCTTCAACAGAATTATTTAAAAAAATAAACTCACGAAACAGGCATGGACAAAAATGTTCTGAAAATAATGTGGATTGATCATTGGGCTCCAGTAATCACTGTGTTGTTTGGTGATAGACCACCTCGACATGGACCAGAGGAAGCAAAGGAAAGAGTTGTCTCAAGAGGAAAGAGACAAGCATGTTAAAGGTAAAGGCTATAAGACCATCTCCAAAGCAACTAGATGTTCCTGTGACTACAGTTGCACATATTATTCAGAAGTTTAAGATCCATCAGCCAACCTCCTGGACGTGGCCGCAGGAGGTGTGACAAATCAGATAACTAACAAAAGAGCCAAGCTAAAGAGATTCAGGTGAACATCACTGAACATCAGTGTCAGATCCATCCTGAGCCAAAGTGACTACCTTACCAAGGAGCCAGCATAAAAAACAAGACATGCCAAACTACATGTTGACAAGAAAGTCTGGGACACAGTGGACAGATGAGACAAAAATCAGTTTTTAGGCACATCAGCTGTATGTTCACAGATCGAAAAAATGAAGCATATCAAGAAAAGAACACTGTCCCTACTGTGAAACATGAGCTCTGTTATGTTCTGGGGCTGCTTTGCTGCGTCTGGCACAGGGTGTCTTGAATCTGTGCAGGGTACAATGAAATCTCAAGACTATCAAGGAATTCTAGAAAGAAATGTACTAGCCAGTGTCAGAAAGCTTTGCGCAGGTCATGGGTCTTGCAACAGGACAATGACCCAAAACACATAAAAACACCCAAGAATGGCTAAGAGGAAAAAATTGACTATTGTAAAGTGGCCTTCTATGAGCCCTACCTCAATATTGAATCTTTGGAAGGAGCTGAAACATGCAGTCTGGAAAAGGCACCCTTCAAACCGGACACAACTGGAGCAGTTTGCTCATGAGAGTGGGCCAAAATACCTGCTGAGAGGTGCAGAAGTCTCATTGACAGTTACAGGAAGCGTTTGATTGCAGTGATTGCCTCAAAAGGTTGCGCAACAAAATATTAAGTTAGGGGTACCATCATTTTTGTCCAGGTCTGTTTCATGAGTTTATTTTTTTTTAATAATTCTGTTGAAGCATGGTTGAAAAACAATGTCTGACTTTCATTGGTTAACATTTATAGAATTTTATTTATTATTACTTTTGTCAGATTAAAGTTATTTCTGTGACCATTGTGAGTTTTTCTTTCATTGACCAAAGGGTACCAACAATTTTGTCCACGTCTGTATAACATTTATTAGCTAAATGTTTTTATTTTTATAAGTTTGATGGCAGAAGTCTTTTCAAAATCCTAAGTATTTTAACACGTGGTTTTGCATTTAGTTTTGAAACTTTTTCCTACACCATATTGTCTTTTTCACCTCACTCTTGTTGATCAACTCTCCTGGTGATAAATAAAATCTGATCTGTGCTCTGCATTGAGCAGCCACATTCTGTTTTAATTCTGTTCTCTTGCCAAATTAAATTGCTATATATGTGTTATAAAAACATTTACTGTGCATTGGCATCCAGAACTGGTTGTTAGATCTAAAATGTAATTTTTTTTGAAGGCAGCCTAGACATTGGAGTTTTGTCTCTGTCCTTTCCACAGGTGAGCATGCTGAGTAAGGGTTTTGGTGATGTTGGCGATCCAAAAGGAACCACTGGAGGCTCCACAACTGGTTCTCAGTTTTTGGAGCAGATTAAGACGGCCCGGGCTTTGGCCCAGCTAGCAGCCCAACACTCACAAAGTGGCCCGCCCAATGCTGGTCCATCTACCTGGGATACCAGCCCCACTGCACTGGGGCAGTATGGTAAGAGGAGACTGGGTTTGAATCGCTTATAATTGTTTGAACCTTTTTTTTGAACTCTTGTTCTTTTGCTTTGTCTACAGATATGAAACCTCAAGCAGAGCCTGTGCACAGTCCCTTCACCAAACGGCAGCCCTACCAGCCCACCTCCACTTCCTCAATGATGGATGCCTTCTTACAGGACAAAGCCACACCTGCTTCTACCACCTCGACCCTGCCTCCTCAGTCCACCCCATCATCATCATCATCATTGCCCCAGACAGTCACCACCCCGCTCTCCAAACCCTCGGGACCCACCCCAGGTCAGCAGAACTCCTCTAGTCCAGCTGACCCACAGGCATCCAGCCCACTCCCACTGCAGCAGCACAAACTCAAACAGCAGAAGAAGAGGGCTTCCATCACAAGCAAGGTCTCAATTCTCCTAGTTCATTGTAGTGAACATTTTCTTTGTTGTGATCGACCAACTTTGGTTAGAGTTGATCAGTCTGTTTATTCAAATGGTGTGATTTTTGCAGATTCCAGCCCTAGCGGTGGAGATGCCAGGCTCTGCAGATATATCTGGGCTCAACCTGCAGTTTGGAGCATTACAGTTCGGCTCTGAACCGGTGCTTCCGGAGTACGATGCCTCGGCAGCTGTTGCCACAACGACACCAGGCAACCAAGGCCAAAACAGCCTTTACACAAGTGCTAGCAAGTGGGTATCATGTCTGTGAGAGCATTTTTATTTTTTTTAGACTAAAGCTTTTATCTAACACTTATAGTTTCAAACACAGGTTTGCTTCATGTTGCTTTCCATAAATATACAGAGATACTTGCAACTCGGAGATGCTGAAAACACTGGGTCATTAGCTGCTCCTGTCTAAAAAGCATTAGGCCTACGTTGCAGCATGATTTTAGTTTTATTTGGATTAATCATGCTGTAATGGTCATAACATGTTGACGTGTTTCTGGTTTGTCTATAGTGAGCAAGCAACAGCCCTGTCCAATCCCAGTCAGATGGAGCTTTATGAGCCAAGAGCCAGCCAGACTCGGCGCTACCCTCCTTCGGTGTCCTCCTCACCACAGAAAGACATTCAGTCCAAGGTGAGAGTGAGTCTCAAAACAATCAGCCTGGGTTCGTCAGTATTTTATGCAAATTACGCTTCATCCAAGCTAACCTTTTCATTCTGATTACAGAATGGGTTCGGTTCGATGCAGACGTCACAATCTCTGGAAGGTAGAACTTGAGAATTCATAGCAGCAAATGACATTACTGCTACACATGCTTGTAATCAACCAAATGTTGTCGTCTGTTGGTGTGGACACTAGTTATCACTCTTGTTGTAAACAAGCCTCATGCAATATTGTTAAATATCCTATTATCTTTCCTAGCTGCAGCAGGCTCTGCAGTGGCCGTGAAACCATCGTCTGAATCAATCGTCCCACCATCGGTTTCCAACATATCCTCACTGGCTGACCCTTCATCAGGTCCATCTTCCCTGCTGACTACATCCAATCAGACGCCTCTCAGTGCTCTTGGACATGAAGACCCCTCACCCAGCTCGCTGGCACCTCCTCAGCACAATAAGTATGGCATTTTGTTTTTGATTTTACCTTTGTCTTCCTGGATACGAGAGATGCTAATCATATTGCTAATGTTGCTTCCCATCAGCTCTCTCCCTACACAGCAAAACAGTTTGGCACCTTCTTCAGTTCGCACTTCAAACACAAGTCTGCTGGTGAGTTTGCAACTAAATGTACAGCTCGAAGTCAATGTGAAATCAGTATTGTCTGTTTCTTGTTTTGCACAGCTTGTTCTTTTTTTGCAAATATACTTGATCTTCCTCTAAAACTACTTAAGATCATTTAAAATCTTGCTCTATTCATGAAAGCATTGTTTTATTTTGTATAAATTATTTTTTCATCTTGTTTGCTCACTGTGATCATTTCCCAGCACCAAAGCGTGGATGGCGATTCCAGCTTGCACTCCTCGTCATTCTCCTCTGTCTCTGCTGTGGCTCCTTCAGTTCCCCCACCTTCTTCAGTTAATTCAGCAGCCCCTGTTTCCCACAGTGGCCCTGTTGCCCCCTCTTCATCTGTCAGTTCGGTCTCAGTGCAGTCTGCACTTGGCCCGGTTAGCAGTCTGACCATGGGATTGAACAGTGGTGCTGGTGTGGCTTCAATGCCCCCCCCTATGGCTGCTGCATCATCATCATCATCTGCTGCCTCGGCCACTGCAGTACCTTCATCTGCCTCATCGTCTCGCAGCACGGCTGCCTCAGGTAAGAGTACCATTACATAACATTACACTTGCTGTGAGAGTGTTCCATAGGGTGCCATCTGAAAGACTACAATTGTCTAGTACATTTGCATTTTATTTTTTTAAACCAAGCAAAAAAAATTGCTGGTTTGTGGTCTGAGGAGGAAGTACAGATGTACCTATCATTGACCATCGAGAAGCAGATCCTGCAAGTGCTTGATGGGATGACACTGAATGTTTTTCAGGAGGTCGCTCAGTTCTTGGCCATGATGTGTATAATTCTCCCCACTTAAAGCGGTACTAAACTGCAGTGGAAAAGCAAAGCAAGCCATGCTGAATTGCACCACGCAGTGGAAAAGTGCCATAAACACCTAGCAGCTGTTCTGTGTCTCCACCCATTTTCAGAGACAAAACATACATGGAAATAAGTATTTTTATACCAATTGTGTATTTGGAGAAGAAAAAACCCCCACAAAGTTACTTGAGCTTTGGTGATATTAATCTATAGTGGGGTGCCCAACAGCGCAGAATCATTATGCATCATTTGTCATGTACTGAGATGTTTAAACACCTTGGAAAATGCTTGATGTAACAGGATGAAACCATTTCAGTATTTGATTCTATGGTTCTTCATCTAAACAGGGAAAGCTCCTCCAAACCTGCCTCCTGGAGTGCCGCCCCTGCTGCCCAACCCTTACATCATGGCTCCTGGTCTGCTTCACCCATACCCAGTAAGTGTTTTGTCCTGTTTTTTTTTTTTTTTTTCTCTGCTGTTGTCACTTCTATACTCTTCTAAACCTCTTATGTCCTGCAGCCTCAAGTGTATGGCTATGATGACTTACAGATGCTGCAGACAAGGATACCACTGGTGAGGGTTTCTTCCTGTTTGATTAGCTAAAGTAGTGGATTATAAAAGCAGCGGTGCTGGATTTGTTTGTGGCATATAAGGTTGAACCACTTTTGTTTTTTCCCCCCTCCTCCTGAAGGATTATTACAGCATCCCATTTGCTACTCCAACCACAGCGCTGACTGGCAGGGAAGGCAGTTTGACAAGCAACCCTTATTCTGGTAAAAGGCGCTCATTTGATTGGTGCATTGCATTCAGTGTCTGGTGAAAGGAATCTAAATGTTTTAAACCAAATGCTATGTTTCCTGAAAAACATTTTTAATAAATCTTACTCCTAGCTGGTGATCTGTCGAAGTTTGGCCGTGGCGATGCATCATCTCCTGCCCCAGCCACAACATTGGCCCAGCCCCAGCAGACCCAGACACAAACGCACCATACCACCCAGCAGCCCTTCCTTAACCCAGCCCTTCCACCGGGATACAGCTACACCAGCCTGCCCTATTATACTGGTGTGCCTGGTCTGCCCAACACCTTCCAGTACGGCCCTGCCATGTTTCCGGTAAGAGTTCATAATGTCTTTTCACACAGCCAGGTTGATGCGTGTCTGTGCCTCCTCAAAACTCAGTGTAAAGACACAGCACAGCTTAAAAGCCAGACCAAAGTGTGCATGCTTTGACTATGGGTTAGGGCCTCTAGTGTCAAAGTATACAGTTGTAACTGCAATGTGGATAAATGTTTATGGCACCTCTTTGAGAAGCTTTAAGCAGTCTACATAAACACTGCCACTTCAGTAGCTTTTCTGTGCCACCTTTGTAAACTAAATTTGGCTTAACCTGAACCATATTACTGCCTAGCCATATTTATTCAAGTTTTACGTCCATAAATGAGCTCTTTAATTTCCCAAATTTTCTTTAAATTACTAAAATTGTTCACCATGTCTGACTAAGCATACCCATTGAGTGGACATGGAAGATGCATTTACTTTTTTGCTTCTAGAAAAAAAAAAATTCAATTCAAGAGCCCCAATCTACAAACGGAAGGGAAAATCTGTGGGGGGAAAAAGTGATTGGGCTAGTTTTGATTTAAAGGGATCATATTATTCAAGTTTTCCTTTCTCTTTGGAGTGTTACAAGCTGTTAGTGCATAGATAAGACTCCTAAAGTTGCTAAGACTAAAGTCTCAACAGGAGACATTCTCAACAAGAGAGATTCTGTGCAGGAGATATTTTTTTTTTATTCTCGCTGTAGTGTTGTTGTCAGCGCCATGTTTTGGATACGTTCTTTAGTTGTGAAAGTGAAACTACTTTGTGCTTCCAAAAGAGGACACAACTAGAAGTCAGTGGTTAAGTTGTGTTTACGACACTGTTCCAGACCTGTTCAACACAAAT
This sequence comes from Puntigrus tetrazona, assembly GCF_018831695.1. Classification (NCBI taxonomy): domain Eukaryota; kingdom Metazoa; phylum Chordata; class Actinopteri; order Cypriniformes; family Cyprinidae; genus Puntigrus; species Puntigrus tetrazona. Next base: position 18,252,181 of record NC_056717.1, on the reverse strand, counting down.
ATTTAGAGTGTTCAGCACATTTACAGAGGACTAATTTCTAAACCCTGGAAAGCAGCCTATGCTCTCTGCACAGAGACTGTAAAGTGAGGCAATTCCAACTCTACAAAGACTGACTCCATCCAACCTTTAACTTACATTTTCATGTTAAAAAGACCTGCTGCTTGGTATTCACATGCAATTTTTGAGCACCATAGGGTTATGCTTGTTTGTCGTTTCTCTGATCACGATTACAGACATTGTGTTAGGTTTACGAGGTTTGATTTGAGACATAAAAAAGGTATAAATAATATCCAGTAATTATGTCTAGATGCATCAAAGATCTCATTTGTAATGTTTTTGTGTCATAGCGCCTGGACAGGGCATCACATTATGTTAAGGGGCGTAACATTTCTGTCAGAAACTTGTGGCATTCGGCCAATCACAATGCACTAGATAGCTGGCTATTTTTTTTTTGTACAAATCTACCCATTTCAGAAGGTGGGGCTTAGAAGAAATACAATGTATAGTATGTGGAAAATGTTTTTTCAAACGTAAACTGCGTAGATGCATTACATTACACCAAATACACAATGTTCTTTTTAGCAACATCATATGAACCTTTAATAGTCGGGCTGCTCTTGTTTTGCTGATTAGGCAACCTTGCTGTGGTTTAATGGACTGTTTCTGAATGTTCCTCCAGGTGGCTCCTACCTCCTCCAAACAGCACGGTGTGAATGTCGGTGTCAATGCGTCTGCAACACCCTTCCAGCAAGCTAGCGGTTATGGATCACATGGATACAGCACTGGTAATGCATATTTTTATGTTCATGCATCATTTAAAAGTGGACAGATGCATTAACATTCTTGCCGCCGAATCATCCTATAATTAGCCTACCGTTATGCTGAACTTTTAGAAAAACACTACGGTAACTATTAGGTCTCGTAGACGTCTTGTTCCAGAAGGCTGAGTTTTCAGATCATGTAAAACGTAAAAGTAGCTCAGTCATCTCTAAATCAGACTTGGTCAGTGCAAGGTTTTGTTTTTTGTTGTTTTTGTCTGAAGTTGAAGCATGAGACTGTGCATCTTACGGTAAAGGTATAATCCACAGTAGTGCATCTTGGAAGTTTGGGTTTGCAAAACCAGATGGCTTTGACAATCACAACTGCGCTGCATGGAATGGTTCTTTGTGGGGTAATTTTTAAACATTTGTGGGTTGTACTATTGGATTGTCCTGGACTGAAATCTATCTTCAGGAATATGGTCTACTTTGAACATTAAGAACATATGATAGCCAATGATCTACTGTATTTAGTGATTTACACCTCATTTGAACCGTTTAAGGTTTGTGCACAGATAGGCTTAAATAAGAACTTCATAGTGGTGCATATGGGTGGGTTTCTGTGGAACCAGTGACGTAAGGAAAATGAGGTGGGAGGGAGGTCGCTTGGTTGAGGGTGGTGGGTTCACACATGCTTTCCACACGCTGCTTGCTTTTAAACTTCCACCACTTTTGAGCACTTTTTTTTTTTTTTTTTTTTTTTTTTTTTACCTTTCCATCCCTTTGCTCTTACTGTCAATCTCTTTTTCTTTAGATTCCTTTTTTCATTATTCTCTTTTCACAGATTCTTCCATATTCTATTCTTCCATATTAACTTTTCATTCCACCTTTTCCATTTCTTCAGTGATATTTTCCAGCTTCATTCCTGATTTTTTTTTTTTTTTTTTTTTTTCTCTAGTCTTTCCATTTCCATCACTTTATTTCCTGACTTATGTTCTTTAAACGGGGATAGTTCACCCAAAAACAAACATTTTGTTTATCTGCTTACTCCAAGGGCATCCCCAAGATGACTTTTTTCTTTTTTTTGACTCAAACCGTTGAAGATTCATATAATGCAAGTAAAAGGCACACAATCTTTTGAGAGTTAAAAACAAAAAAAAAAAAAAACATGCACAGACACCCTGAAGCTCGTGACGATACATTAATGTCCTAAGACACAAAGCTAACAGTTTGTGCAAAAAGCAGAACAGTACTTTTTTTTTTTTTTTTTTTCTCTATGAAACACCACAACATTCAGCCTGGCGCACATAATATATACACAAAAGTATCCTTGCATATCTCGGCCCATAGAAATGCTAACAAGGCATCTATGTATATACATCTATGTGCCAGTGTTATGTGTTTTGCTTGAGGTTAAGAATGAGTTGGACATTGTGGTATATTAGAGGTAAAAATTCAGTTTCATGCGCAAAACCGTTCGTTGCATCACAAGCCACAGGGTTTCATTTGGATTTGTCTGCATTTTGTTTTTTTTCCTCTCAAAGATTGTGGCCCATTGATTTGCATTATATGACAGACAGACTGCAACGGTTTTGAGGTAAAACAATAAACAAAATCTTTGTTTGTGTTCTACTGGAGAAAGTCACCTACATCTTGATGCCATGGGCATAAGCAGTTACAAATCAAATATTTCAATTTTGGATGAGCTATCCCACGAGTATTCTTTTTTGGTAAGGCCCCTCCCCCAGCTTGCGGCGTCCCTGCCTCCATCCCAATGTCCCGCCCCTTCACTCCTCCTCCCCTCTGGCCCTGCCTGGTGTGTGTCTAATGCTGTGGGGCTGTGGCTGTGTGTGTCTGACCGTTTGCAGGCTATGAGGATTTGGGCCAGGCTCCGGCAGGGAGCGGGGATTTCTGTAAGGGCGGCTACGGCACCGCCGTTGCCGCAGCCGCTGCTGCCGCCGCCGCCGCTGCTTCTGCGCAAAACAAGCCCGCCAGCTCCGTCACCGGGCCCGGAGTGGGTGAGTGCAGCCTCACGCTAAAACCCCCATTTTTCCTTTTTCCTCCTCCCTTTTCTTTCTTAAGCTCTCTCTCTCCCCTCATTTGCTCCTAACTTACTACTGGTCAAGCTTGATGAAGCCGTCACGTGCTGCCTGGTCTCGAATGGAAGGAGATCGGGAAACGGTTTCACTAGGAAGGGTGGAGAACATGGAAGTCTCTCTTTCCTTGGGTAGAACATCAGGGTTGTTTCTGCTGTGACTTAAACCGCCAACATGGTGACAGTCTTTAAGACTTTTCAGAAATGGTGTCCTGATGGACTCAGTAAGCCAACTGCCCAATTAATGCTTAGATTAGTGGAATCGTTTGAATTTCTTCTTTCCCCTCCTGTAACTTAAGGTATTTTAATTCTGGTCAGCAATGTTTTTTTCTTTGAAATGGCCTAATGTTTATTGTTAATGAGGTAAAATCAGTTCTGATGAGCGGTGGTTGATTTCTTTCTCAAAGAAAATGCATCATTGTGTTTTGTTTGTGTGTGTGTGTGTGTGTGTGTGTGCATGCTCTGTATTTTAAATTGCGTATGTTGGTCAACAATATGATTTGCATAAAGTTATATTAATTGGAATCTATCATTGGGAATATTGTAACTAAAGCAAAACAATTTAAATATACTTTTTTATAAATGCCATATTTAGTATCTCTAAATGGAGTGGTTTATTTGAGAGAGCAATGTTGTTGTTTTTTTTTTTTTTTTTTTTTTTTTCCAAATGTCTTATGCTCAAAGGTATTTACCTTATCCTCACTGACTCTGGACTGATTCTTTCATCTTACCATTTCTTCAGCCACTTTTTCTTAAGTCTTAAGAACACCTAACTCGTTTGCGTTGGTTCAGTTATTAGTTTTAGGTGGTGTTGTAATTACTGCTTGTGTACAATTTTGTGCCTTGTGCAAATGACATTACAGATGTTGTCTGTGTGTGGATTTTCTTTTGAATTTTCGCCTATGAATTTGGAGCCACAGATGTGCACTTTTTACACCAAATTTTCCCAAAATGGAACACGCGTCTATGCTTTCGCCTTTTTAAATATACATTCTTCATTTACTGAATTGATCACTTTCGTACTACTAATCATACACGAGTCCGCTTGAGACAGACAGACCATATACTGCTAAGTGATGTTTTGGTACTTTCAGCCATCACCATTTTGTGTTTTTTGACTTTTCTGCTTTAGGTGTCTCCGTGACATCAAGCAACACGGGAGTCCCTGACATTTCAGGGTCTGTTTACACAAAGACGCAGGTGAGCATTCTCGTCAGGATGATGTGTGTCTGTTGTTGGATTTAACTTGGTCACCAAAAGTGTCTTAATCTGACCTCCACAGTCTTTTGAGAAGCAGGGTTTCCACACAGGAACCCCCAGCGCTTCCTTTAGTTTGCCCTCAGCACTTGGGAGTGGCGGCCCCATCAATCCTCCGGCGGCGGCGGGCTATGCTCCTGCCCCTTACATGCACATCCTGACCCCCCATCAGCAGCCCCACTCTCAGATGCTCCACCACCACCTGCAGCAGGATGGACAGGTGAGATTGCACCATCACCTCTGGTTTTGTTTTTGTATCTTGTCTATATACCAGTCGAAATATAAGTTAAGGAAAGAACAAGCTTATGATGATGATGATGATAATATTACTACATTTTATTTTTAATTATATTATTGCTGAATTCAAGTGCTTCGCTGGATCTCACAGCTCTGTTTAGTGCTCGCATGATCAGTGAGTCTGCTCTAGTCAGCTAGCTCCATGTGGCGCGCTTCAACTGAATTGAGCCATTTTGTTCCGCCTTTGTTGCATAAACAAAAACATTTGATTTTGAGGAAGATTATATCCGCAGCAGTTTTGTTTTATTATTGGTCCCACTTTATTTTTGGTGGCCTTAACTACTATGTAAAAATCATTTGGCACAATGCGCTTGGTGTACATGATTTTTAAAGAGAAGTACATAAATTGTTGCGTCTATAAATTCTGTAACTACATTCATAATTACTGTTGACCTGATCCTTACACTTTAACCCAACTTTAAACCTACCCATACCACCAAAGCTGCCCCTAACCTTACCTGTATCTCACTTTAATAGCAGCAGAAGTATTTTGCAGTTCAGTATGATAACAAGTACATTGTACATAGAAGTTAAGGCCACCTAATATAAAGTTTTTTTTCTTCCAAAACGCTATAAATGTGCTACTTTTTTCATTATTTGAAATATCGTATTTAGTTTATTAACATGTCAGTTGTTTCCTCTCTCAGAGTGGCTCTGGACAACGCAGTCAGAATGCCTCCCTTCAACAGAAGTCACAGATCAACAAGTCGGGATACAACAGCTATAACTGGGGAGGCAATTAATACCCTTTCCTGCCCCGTCTGGTGTTCCAAAGGCTGGATTAGTGGAACCTTTCCTTTCTCCCCAGATATCTCCCCCTTTTCTCTGTCCTCCACGGCGCTTCCTCTCCTCTCTCTGCACGGTCACCCTTCAGTACCAACCCCATTCCACTGGTGGCGCTGTCCTAAGAGAGATATAGCACTGTAAGGCGCCGCTTGAAGAAGGGGCACGGGGGAGAAGTCTTGATGGGGAGTGTGATCTCGCGAATATATGGATAGTTACTTAGGCCTTCATGATCGGAGTATTGAGTATTTGGAGTTTGTATTGTGTTCAAAATACAAAAAAAAAGTCCCCCCACCCCCCCAGTTTTTTTTGGGTTTTTTTGGCATATGTAACATAGTTCTGTTTTCTAAATGGACAAAAGTTTAGTTCCCCCGCCTCCTTTTTCTTTTTACTGATGGATAAAATGAAAAGGAGAGGTTTGTTAGAGGGAGAGAGGGCAGTTTTTTTTTTTTTTTTTTTGTTTATTTCCCTCCTGTCTGCTTCTTGCTTGATCAGCACCTGTAATTCAAATGTACATGCACCTCCTCTGTTTCTCCCCCTGCACTGAGTTTTTACCAAATTTTATTTTGGAAGAGAAGATATCACTCTAAATCGCCTAGTGCAGTTGTGAAGTTTATTTTTTACCAAATATAAATGGATATATGGAAAAAAAAAATGTATAGGTGAGTTCACAGGCTTCAGATCTGTACTGCGTGTATGTGTGCATGTGTGTTTGGGTTTATTTTGTGTGTGTGTGTGTGTGGAATGAATGAATGAATGAATGAATGAATTGCATTGTCAGGGTGGCCAGTATAAGAATGTTGTACTTATAGAATAGGCTTCGATTTGTATTCATTTTAATTTCTTTATTGGAGCCTTATTGTACTCTCCACATGTGAGAAGTGCACTGGTCACCTTATACTTTCAACTTTTTTCCAACTTATATTTTTTTTTGGGTCCTCCATTAACCACCCTTCCTGTAGCAGGGAGACTGGATTATGTTAAGGCATGACTTTTGACCTCTGTGATTTGCCATAAGCGCGTGTTTTTTTTTTTTGTTTTTTTTTCCTTCATTTGCGATGGGATTCATAGGTCACCGTTTTCTTTAGCCACCCTGTGTGTTTTTCCACAGCCATTGTCCTGTCACACCTGCAGTCATTCTCCCCCTGAAATGTGCCACCTTCTGTCCCCAAATATATTCTTTTAGTAATATGATTATTAGGAAAGTGCTGATGGACAGAGTTGTACTATGGGTATTTTTTTTTTCCTCCTTTTTTCTTTTGTCAGTGACTTTCTTTTTGTACTGTGCGTTTTAAAAAGATTTAAATGGAAAAACTTGTCTTGTACATATATATATAAAAACACAAGTACTGTAGTCTATGTTTGTTTGATGGCTTCTTTTCTCCCCTCTCAAATCCTTACACACAGACTTGTTAGCTTTTTTGTTTCATAATGTTTTTTTATTTTGTAAAAAAAATATATATAAATATTAAGTAAATAAACAAGAAAAAGACATTTTCATCATTTTTGGATGTGAATGTCTTTTTTAAGAAAACTGATTGTGTGCCTTTTAACTGAAGTCTGCTTCTTTGTCTTTAGTTATAGGATTTTTAAATGTTGTTTTGCAAACAGTAACCCCCTCTTTTATTTTTATTTTTTTTAGCCCACAGCGTTTTTTTTAAGCCTTTTCGTCAGGCATCTTAATGTCAAGGTGTCAATTTGTTGTTGTTATACATAAAGGGATCGTTAGTGTTGATTTGATATATTGAATTAAACTTGCAACACATGCAAGGGTCGGAGGGGGTTCTTTTTATTAACCTCAACTTATTTGAGACCAACACATTAAAATATACATTAAAACAACGTCTTAAATGACCACGTTAGTGTTCTTTTTTTTTTTTTTTTTTTACATTTCTGTAGTTTGACAAAGTAGCTTTAGCTTCTCCTTACAGCACCTAATGTGAATCTTTCACGTACATTTGTCGTAAACTAAAAAAAGGAATATATTTTCCAAACACCAACAGTGTGGTATTATTTCTATTTTACTTTTATAATTCAAATTTAAAATTTATATCCCACATCTTGTCATTTTTATTGTCAATCATGACGGTCTGTTACGATTGACTTTTATTTTGAAAGCCTTTTCCGGAAGTTAGTGGAAAGATCTCGTAGGTTTCTTCGCTGTCCTTCCTGTGCTGGGTCTCTGATGTAACTGTGATTGTTATGGTTCAGCTTTAGAAGGATCACTGGATACTGCGTCCTTAAATGAGCGTTTTCGATCTGTTTCGTGGGTTTTTCGGGGTCCCCGGAGGTCGTTATCGTGGTGATGGCCGCAGGTGAGTCCAACTTTAGCGGTTTAAAGTTTGAATGCCTCCTTGCAGCAGCTGTTAGACTAATACTTTGAAGAGTTAAGGGCAGCGGTCGAATTGTAAAAACGAAATAAAAATATTCAGGGCTGGGTGTTGGATGAGAGGTACCTGTGGCTACTGATAGCAAAATTTCTCTCGTTATGTAAAAAGTTATTTCGTATAAAAATGGCATGTCCCTGTTTTAATAAATGATCTATTGAATCGTTCAAAACGGCTGATTCGGTTATAAAGGAAAGTGCCTGCGTCCCAATGTGTATATTATCCATCTTAAATTCTATGTGATGGTAGTTTGGAATACTTATAAATATAAATATACAAAAATATTTCCGTCAGGTAAACGCAGTCGGCTACGTCTTAAATAAATGTATAAACCGTTAAGAACATATTCTATGTGTGTCAGTATAACAGAGCCATTCATTTCTTATATTAGACTAAGACCTTTTTTACACCAAGCAGGTTAACGATAAAGACAACGATGTCCATTTTTGCGTCCACACGAGCGAACGATATCGTCGGTTTATTATAAGCTCGAGCGCGCGATAGAAGGATTGATTGTGATTGGCTGAAAAAATAGTTCTGTAACTCAACGAAATCGTCTGTGCCTTTATCGTTACACATGAGGACGATTTTCAGAACTATATCGTTATCGCGCTGGATGTGAACCGGCCTTAAATCTTGACAAGATTACACTATATAGGTTCAAAATATTGCGTCCACGCTTCACAGTATTACTCATTTTTATTTGAGGAGCTTTCTGTGTTGGTGTCAAAGTAAATTGGCGAATGTGTTTTTATTACCACCATATGAACTTTAAAGAGTACGATTTTATTAACCGTCAGTGCAGTTTTTAACGATTTGGTGATGTTTTCCTTGTAGTTTTATTCTCAAATCATACAAATTGCTACAGTACACACTCTTTTTATTATTTTATTAGTGTTATTTTTCCAGAATGTGAAGAAAATTTTTTTTTTCCACTCGTCAACTAATTTGAATGCGTTTTGATCAGGGACCCCTTCTTTGATGGAATGATTCATGAAGAAGATGATGATGATGATGAGGAGGAAGAGGACGACAGTGGATTTCACCGTCATGACTTTAATAGGCCCCATCGGGACCCGTTCGATGACGTCTTCAGATTTGGTTTCAGTTTTGGGCCCGACGGGATGCGCTTCGAGGAGCCTCAGCTGTTTGGCCAGATCTTCAGGGACATGGAGGAGATCTTTGCCAGCATGGGCCATTTTGATGAGCGTCATGGCTTCGGACACAGAGGTGCATTTGTTGGCTCTTCGTTTTTTTCAACTGCCATGGTTTTTGAATGAATGTAAATTTTGTAAGCTGGTTGGGTGCATTTTATACATGATGCTAACTCGCGCTCTTCTCCTGCCCAACAGGTCTGCCTCCTCAGGAGGGTACAGAGAAAGGCAGGGGTCGGGCAGGAAGCAGTAACCCGATTAGAGATTTCATGTTGAAGTCTCCTGACGCACCCCTCCCTTCCCCCTCAGAGGCACCAAAGGACAGGGATTACTCTTCTCCACAGGATCCCAGCAGCCACTTTCCTCACTGGAGACCCTTCTCCAAGGTAAACCTATTCCCCCGATTCATTGCTTTTAGAGTCTTTTCATGCTGGCTTGTCACCTGGTTGTCTTCAATTTATTCTTAGTTTCATGATCTTTGGAAAGATGGCCAATTAAAACCAAAAGAGGGAGAGAAAAAACAGGATTCAGGTAATGCATTTCACTTTTTCTTTTTCCCCTATAATTTAAGTGAAAGTACAGACAGTGAGCAATTTCTTAAATAATTTTTTTGCTATTCTGGGGACACCAGAGACTTCTGTTACACTTTTTTTTAAAAGGGGCATAATATGTTACATTTAAATAACCTCCAGATAAATAAAAAAATGATGGGTCACTGTAGTATGAAATCAGATTTTTCATTTTGGCTGATTTTTCTGCTGACAATTCCAATTTGTTGACTTTCATCCAGTTGATACAATGTATAATTAATCTAGAACTTTTGTCTTCTGCTTCCACCCTCAGATCTGGACTCGCAGGTGTCTTCAGGGGGTCTGGATCAGATCTTGACACCTGCACCTTCACAGCCAAAGATAAGGTCGACTTTTAAGTCTGTCAGCGTCACCAAGGTGGTCAGACCAGATGGAGTGAGTCCTCCCTCATAATTTTGTACTCAAAAGTTATTCTGATCAAAATACAGTCTTCTTGTAGAGCAACTGTCGAAATATACCACGCATCTTGTTGTCTAACAAGTCTGTGAAACGCCTGTTTGTAATTACGATAATGCAGGTTGTGTCTATGTGTGTGTAGACGGTAGAAGAAAGACGAACAGTCAGAGACGGTGAAGGAAATGAAGAGACTACGGTGACCGTCTCCGGTCCAGGTGTCAGAGACGGGCCACAAGATCCGTCTGGTCCGCTCATGCCAGGTTAATGGTTTCTAGACAACTTTTTAAGTGTCCTGTCCCATGTAACGTATGGTCTTAAAGGTACAACACAATGAGAGCATTTAAAATAGACATTTTATATTTTAGAGGATTTCTATAACATCATCGTTTACTTTTAGAATAGCTTTTATTTCTTCATTCAGAATATCCCAGAAGCTTTTCCTGAATAATCATTCAATGTCTCCTCTGCATATTTCAGGTGGATTGAGCCCTTCTATTGGCATGCAGGATGAGTTCTCAGTGTTTTCTAAGTTTTTCAGAGGCTTTTGAGGCTGAAGAAGCTGTGAAGACCAACCTAAGGACGATCTCTTATCATCTTTTCCCAGCAAATCAACTAACTGCAAGCTATGATAATTATTAGTTGATTGTACATGGTTCATTCTGATTGAATTTTTCAGTGCGAATGTGAAGATCCATTCTTTATCATTTGAGTGAGAACCCATTATTTGCTAGTAATGTTGCCCAATGTTTTCAATACATGTGTATTGAGAATAGTTTAAGAACTGTGTTAACATTGAATCTTGGGTTAGTTGTTGAAGCATTGTTCTGTGAAGGACAATTTTAGCTTGCTGGGAAAGAAGAGCAGATACTGCAAATAAGACAGAGCTAATATATTTGTAAATTGTTTTCACTGTGTAACATAAATGAATAATACCTGCCTTGTTTTTCTTTTGTTTATTTATTGTTTTAAGGATGCTTTGTTTTCAGAAAAAGTCAGTTTAAAAATACATAGTTATGATATAAAAAAAAAAAAAACCTAAAAATGTGATGTTTTTCTTTTAAAACGTAAAGTGAAGACCAAAGCCAAGCCTGGTTTTAACCAGTTCGAAGAGTAACAAGGAAACTGATGATGAAAGTTGTGATGAAATGGAGCTTTTTTAAAATGATTTTTAAAAGATTGTGGGCCGTTTATCTTCACTACAAGTTAGTCGGATCTTCAAGTTTCCAGAATATGATCTCATTGGGTATTTTTTTTAGCGACAAAAGGTTTCATTTTGAATCTGTCTGACAACAGGTTGACCCAGTTCTGCCACATCTAGAGACTTACCTGGTTTTTCTGTCTGCTCTTGTTGACTGACAGTTTTTGAAACATTTAGTGTAATGAGGACAATGCAAGCTAACAAGTTCAGTAAACAGTAGTTACACTTTTAAACAGCTATTTGAAATGAATAAACCGTAAACAGAAAATTATTTTGTATTCACCAATTTTGTATTTACCCATGGCACGTACAGGAACATAAAGGTCAAAGACGTGGGAACCAAACCTGACACGCTGCTGGTTATAGTGCATATCATATCAATATTTTTTTTATAAGTAGATAGCTATACAGATATGTAGTCATTTCAATTTTATGTGCAATTTTGAATAAAACATGAATAACCAATAATGTAATAATGTTTTTAGACCATAATTATAATTTTAGTTAATTGGTGAGACTTCTATAGATATGATAAGAACATTGAGAACATGGGCACATTAAGAAAGCAATATTGGCCCTTAGGGTCAAACATTTATGGTACTCATCATATATCAACCAGTAGTGTCGCTTAATTACCTGGAAAACTAGTTTATTAGGGAAAGAAACACTGAGAAAACATGGCCTGAGGGCAAACTCGCCATTAAATGAGAGAGATAAATTTATGCATGTGCTTATGAATGTTATTTAAAAAACGGTATTGTGACTTTGTATCTCACAATTTACATGTTTTATATGTGATATAAAGTCGTTATTATTATTTTACTTTTTTTTTTATTCAGTGGCGGAAACGGGCTCGCAAACGCTGATTTCACGCAGCCGCCATGTTGAAATCGAAAGCGAGGCTCCGGTGGTAGGAAAACCCGGAAGTAGCGTGTCTGCTGCTGCTTATATTTTACAGCGGTTGGTGTCCAACGAGGCATGTGTTTATATCCAAACTAGAAAGTTTTTATCATAGAAGTTGTTTCATATCTAATGCTGTTTCTGTTTTACAGAGATTTCAGTGTTCTGATTAGGAAACCAGTGGTCCTCCTCTCCCTCCTCATTAAGTGTTTCAATATCATGACTGGACATGACAATGTTAAAATATGGCATGTCATTTCTTGAGATAATAATCAATGGTTATATATTACGTTATCTGCCCTGCTCGTTTTGTTTGAATACTTTATCAGTCATTAATACTAATGTCTTGCAGTCTCTACTAATTAGGTGATGTGTTGAATTAAGTGTTTGATAAAGGGAGACATACAAAATGTGCAGGGCAGGGGCGCCTTCAGGACAGCTTTAAAAACTACTGGTTTAGATAAATGTAAGAGTAACACTTAAATCTCTCACACATACACAACCAAATGTTCTAATTACATAAAATCGGTGTTATATATATATATATATATATATATATATATATATATATATATATATATATATATATATATATATATATATATATGTGTGTGTGTGTGTGTGTGTGTGTGTGTGTGTGTGTGTATATGTATGTATATATATATATATATATATATATACATGTATATATGTATATTTGTGTATATATATATATATATATATATATATATATGTGTGTGTGTGTGTATATATATATATATATATATATATATATATATATATATATATATATATATATATGAAATGCATGCTCACATAAGATGCCTTTACATGCCTTTAAGATGTTTACATACATAAAATTGGATAAACAGATGTATGTGCATGTTTTTGTCATTCCTTGCCCAGACACACACTTGAACCCTAACAGATAAGCTAGTTTTGCATTTAGTTATGCGGTGTGATAATTAGCTAAACATTTATTTATTTATTTATTGGGAAAGACCAGGGAAGGTCTGGCTCTTTTCATCAAAGACCTGTAAGATTATGTGAGAATGATTCATTTTTATTTGGAATTAATCACATTCAAAAAAAAAGTTTTTGTTTAGATTGTATGTGTATATGCATTATGTATGAAAATATTTACCTATATAATTATATAATTATTAACCACAATTAATCATTTGACAGCACTAATAAAAATATGTCCAAAGCATTGGAAGATCCTCATAACATACCAGCTCCTTCTGATCTACAGCTGTCCCGGCGATCAGCATCTGGATGGGGTCTAACAGTGGATATGCCATCAACCCGGCTCAAGACTTCGGCCCGACATTACATTGCAGGATGGGGACACGAAGTGTTCAGGTCAGTCTAACATACACACAAGGTCAAAGGCTTTTCGTCAAAGTATTTTGCACTGAAATATTTACTTAATTTTGCTGATATGGTGTGACAGAGAAATGTAAAAGAACATTGAAGATAAAGTTCTCTAATGCTATTTGTAACCCTGAAAATGGAGATAAGTTCTTCTCATGTTTTTGTGTTTTGTTTTTTGCATTTTTGCTGTAACACCACAGGGCATACATACATACATATATACATATACATATACAGCAAAAATAGTAACATTGCAATATTTTTACAGTATAAACCTGACAAAACTGAATTCATTAATCCAGAAGTCTGAGTCACGTGATCAGTGATTCAGATATCCAGCAATCTAATATGTTGATTTAGTGCTCAAGAAATGTTTATTTTTTATTATCATATCTTATTATTATTATTCTTGTGTTGAAAAAAATATTGCTGCTTCTCATTAATTGTAAATAATACCATTTGGAATATATATGCTTAAGTTTATTCTTCTTTACAATTTATTACACATTTCATTCAGTGTTTTACAATTTCTTATTAACTTGTCATTTATGAGTGAAAATTGATTTTACACAATTGTGTCCCCAGTGTAGACATGAACATTGTCGATGTAAAAACAGCAGGACAATACAATTGTGCATGTGTTTAAAAAAAAAAAAAAAAAAAAGACTACTTAGACACTAACATGAGGGCTTTTGTGCGTCACGGCTGGTGGTGTAACTTGTGTGAGCGTTTATTTATATGCTATATACATAATATTTAAGGATTACTGCGTGTATGATATTAAAATACATTTTTAAAATAATGTATCTCAATATCTACTGTTGAATTACAGCTCAAAAAATGTACTTTATATTCACAAATAGTTATCAAAAATCATATACTGAACCAATAAATTGAGACTTTATTACTTTATTATTAGTCTTATTTGTTAACATTAACCTGAACAATTGAAGAGTTCATTTTCAAAAAAACGAATAACTCGTGTAAAACCACGGTCATAAAAAACATGATTTCGAATTTTTGAATCATCTGTTTCTGCAAATAAACTCTTCAGTTGTTTTTATAAATACTGGCATTAACAAACATTAACAAATCATCACGCTCATCATCAGTTTGTGTTCATTTTAACACTGAAAAAACATATTGCTATGTGTTACAATTTTCAGAAGAAATGGCATTAGATAAAGATGATAAAAAGCTTTGCAGCAGAATGATCAGGGACACCGTGATCTGTACCGTACCAATTTACTGTTTTATTTAGAAAGAAGGGCAAGAGAACTGACACAGATGTACGGCAGTGAAACAGGCAGGTCATCACAGAATAAGATGGCTGTCTATAGACCGTCTATGCATGGGACATATACATATATTACTGGAGGGATAGAAAGTCACACTCACACGGATGATTCACACGATCACAATATTATTTATAAGAAATGTGGTTTTCGACAAGCACAGAACTTTCTGATAGAAAAGACTCTTATCAAAAAAAAAAAACAAAAACACAAACAACATTCATATTTGTACATAATTCGTCATAAAACACACAAGCAATCCTTCAAACTCAATGCCGATTCAGACGAAGTCATAAAAATTACACCAGGCTCCGAACGCAAACTTTCACTAGTAGTATTTCAATATCGACTTTCAGCTAAGGAGGAAAAAAAATTAAAAATACAAAGACTGAACTTATTCACATTTCCAAATTCAACAACCATATCAAACTGATGTACTGCATTTATACACATAAAATGTGCTCAAGTGTATCTGTGACTGAAATGTATCCATGTTTACTTATATTGACCTTTTTTTTTTTTTGACTATTTAAACTTTACAATCCATCTTTGACCTCATATACGTCTGCTGTATATCTCCTTGCACAAAAGAAACTTTTTCACCTCACTTTAAAGTCTGACGATTATCAAAAGACCGATGAATGCTTCGATATAAATAAATATCAGTACTACAATGTCTATACAATATTGTTACATTTAAAAGTCAGTGTTTTCCATTATAAAAAAAAAACAAACAAACCTTCACTAGCACCCTTTTTGCTTTAATGCTTTTTTGGGGGGTTGACGCGAAACCCAGCAGATGCCCATCTGCTCGACGTGAAACGAGTTTTCGAGCAGATACAATTTGACCTTGTAAATTCATTTAACAGGCTGAGGATGTTACAAACGGGGAGGAAAGGGGGAAGTAACTGTAATATCTCTGTGTTTCGGAAGACAGATCACGTTATAATCATAACGACGGGTGAAATTTGCCAAATGGTAAGTATTAATCTTAAACTCGTCTTGGATGTTCCAAAGCCGTGACCCCATTATGCGATGGCTTTTCCTCATCTCGTCCCGTCTGGCTCGTCCTACAAGGGCTTGTCGGTCCTTCGTGCCGTGATGAAGGCCATGCCGTGCGTGCGGAAGTGCGTGTTAAGGTCCGAGGCCTTGTCGAAGCGCCGGCCGCACACCCTGCAGCTGACCCCTCCCTCCCCCTCCTCGCCCGCTTTAGGTGAGGACGGCGAGCCGTCCTGCGGCGACGCGCCAGGTGATGCGTTTCCGCCCCGATTGTCATGCTGACCTTGGCGTAAACGGTGCGTGATGAATTTGTGTCGGCTGAGCGAGCCGGCCGAGGCGAAGCAGGCACCGCACTGCAGGCACTGCTGAGGCGAGTTCTCCGCGTCACAGTGGACGGGAATGTGGCGCTGGAACTCTTCCCAATCCTGCGTGGTGAAGCCGCAGGGGGTGCAGCGGAACGTGCCGTCGTCTTCTTCCTGCTCGAGCGGCCGGTTCTCAGAAGCTCGAGTTCTTTTGGCTGGGCCCGAGGCGTCTTCTCCCGCGGCGTCATCGGTATCGGCGCCGCCCCCGGCTGGTGGAGCTCCGCCCTCGTTGTCGAGCTCGGACGAGCTGCCCGCCCCTTCGCCCGGGAGAGAGCGCTTTCTGGTGTTTGGAGCATTCTGGGAGAGGAAATTACACTCAATATATGGATAATCAAATATCTAGAGGTGAAGTATCCAAACTGACCGGTCTGTCCGTTGTCTGTCGAGCTCTGATGCCATGTCTGACCCGAATGTGCTTCTCCAAAATCAGGCGACTACTGAACGTGCGCTTGCCCTCTGAGCAGTGCCTGAGGAGAGCAGTATATATGGAGAATATATGCAGAATTAGAGGGGCCAACTAAACAAACGATAAATAATTTTTAAAGAGGGGAAAAATAATACATATAAAATAATTTTGTGGTGGAATGTTTGACTCACGGGCAGCGGAAGACCCTCTTGACGCCCTCATGTATTATTCGGACATGCCGACGAAGGCTGTTGGCTGAACTGAACGAGCGTTCACACAGTCTGCAGGGGAACTTCTTCATTAACTAGTAAAAAAAAAAACAAAGACAAAAGAAATAATTTATTGCTAAATATACTAAAAAAATTTTTTGAATAGTGTCACTCATTATTTTTACTTACTATTAATTGAAACAATAGTAAGAATAATTAAAAATGTATTACATATTACATTTTCACAAACGTTCTTTTAAAATTATATGTTTTATAATCGATTTATTTTTGATGGCTTAAGTCTAAAAAATATTAAAATGGAATAAATGTTTTAAAAATAAATACACACAAATAATAAGGAATTTAAATTTAAATGTAAACTTTTTCGCCAATTTGTTACCTGCCATTCATAACGTCTACTAGCCAAAACAAACTAACAAAAAACATAGAAATAAACAATTGAAAATAATAATGTTTTAAACATGTTCAGTACTGATATTTGAAATTAAATTGAAACGCTTTAAATGTAAAAATTATGTAGCAGTAAGTCACAGTTAAGTGAGTCATTGCGACTGAACCAACTTAATTGAACAGCTGATTCATTCAGGAACGTAAACACCATAATGTAGCTCAGAGATGCAAAACATAAATTCGTCCTCCCCACTTTTTCGGGCAAATATTTTCATAAACTGTTGTGAATAAATATAGATTTAAATTCAAAGAGACATGATTGTCTGTGTAACTTAAGTAGTGTATGTTTCATTTATTCATTCATACTCGACACCAGAGGGCGCTCTCGCACAGAAATCCTAGTATGGACAAAAGCATTGTTTTCACAGAAAAACAGAAACGTCTAGAAAATGAAGACATTAAACCTATGGTTGTGATAATATATGGTTTGTGTTTTCCAAGTTATCTCGGAGTGCTAACTCTGACATAGCATTTATGTGATTATTCAAACAATTTCCAAAAGCGTTCATTTGACACTGTTACCTTACCTGCACACACACACACACACACACACACACACACACACACACGTGTGTATGTTTTTAAGAGTACCTACCGTGCCATGTTCATTCTTCATGTGGTCGATGTACTCCTCTTTCTCAGCGAAGCGTTTCTTGCACTCTTTACACCTCCACTCCATACTCCCGCTTTCTGGCGAGCTCACCTGATCTTCCTCCTCATTCTCCTCCTCTTCCCCTTCTTCTCTCTCTTCCCCTTCATGCTCTCCCTCCTCCTCTTCCCCCTCCTCATCCTCATCCCCCTGTCCCTGGCTCAGCTCATCCGAATTGTTTTCTGTGGGTTTAGGTTTAGAGGTGGAATTGCTGGAGGGAGCCGAGACCGGAGATGAGGTGGTGGGCGGAGCCTCAGCTTTGACAGACAGGCCTCTATGAGCAGTCTAATGGGAAATATTACAAGACAGCTCTAGTTAAAAAGCATGAGCGTGACTGACAGGAAAATGTGACAGTTCACAGCGAAGCGGCTGTTATACTTGGTATGAGCTTTAGACAAAGTGATACAGAGAAATCACTTAGCAAAGGCCAAACCAAGAGTTTACTGTATGCCTTTATTGACAGCACATTCTTTAGAGGAAGTGGAAAGAATGTGCAACACAAAAGACAAAATAACAAGTAATTAATTGAAATCTTAATTAATATCCTCAAATGCACTTTATATAATAATAATAATAATAATAAGCATTATTATTAAAAAATGTAGTTTATAATGTGTTGGTATTGTTTACCTTGATGTGTTCCATCATGGACCCTTTCTGGGCATAAAGTTTAGTGCAGTCTGGACATTTGAACACATGCACCTTCTGTTTGGCCAGGTGAGTGTCAAAATGCATGTAGAGCAAAGGTTTCTGGGTGAACACTGTGTCACACATGACACACTTGTAGATCATCCTGTAGAAAGAACGTAAAAAAATTAGACTTAAAGAACGTATTTTTTTAGAATAAAATACAAATGCTTTGTGTGACGGGTCAACCTACTTAGCTTGGGCAGCTGTGAGGGCGGGATGCTGGGAAGTGATGTGCCCCTGGGCACTCTGGGCAGATTTGAAGGCCATCGGGCAATTGGGGCACTTATGAAACACCTCGCAGTGAGCTGTTTGAATGTGGGACTTGATGGAGTTCAACCCTCCGAACACAACCTGACAGCTGGAGCACCTGGAATAAAGAAAGCAGATTTGAGCAGGTGCAAGTATGCAGTTTCTTTGATTTAAAGCTGCAAAGCACGGAAACTTTTGTGGTCTGCGATACCACAAAACACTGAAAGGAATTTGATGGCTAGGAACCTGTAGCCGATGCGCCTGGCAAAGTGCAGGCAAGACTCTTCCAGATGGGTCTGAAACGTGGCCTGACGAGCAGTGCCTCCACACTCTGGACACACGTGGGGTGCACGGTGCTTATGGATCCGCTGATGGGCTGAAACACTGCACCAGTTAGGCAGCATCATGGGGGGAGAACAAAGCATACACGTCTGAAACAAAAAGACAGCAGTTAGTAAATGAAGCATTTTTAGTGAATGTGTAACATGTAATAGTCTCATGCAATGATTTACAATGTTGCATTATATTCTACTATATAATTGCTTTTCTTTTTATTTCCAAAACTTTGCAAGTTACCGAATTAGGAGTAGCTCGGATCTGCTGGAAATGGGTCACTAATTCAGCCTTGCTTGAAAACTGGGCTTGACATTCAGGACACTTGAAGTTGTGGTATTGCAGGGCTTCGCCCTTCTTGCAGGGCAGTGGCATCAGGGCCTGGGGACTCTGGGGTCCACGGCGAGCAGGGCTGGGCTGGGTTGAAGCAGTGCCTGGAGAAGGAGAGTCCTTCAGTGGACTGGAAGTGGACGGTACAGAAGTGGTCCCTGTCGGAGTGGTGGAGGATGACAGGGGTGGAGAGGAGAGTGATGGAGAGAGCATACCTAGAGAAATTAGAACACTTAAGATTATTTCACTGCTGATAAGATGGGCTTATAATAAAATTAGTCTGTCTATAAAAAAAGGTGTACAAAAAAAAAAGAATCGTGACATGACTAGAGACAACAGAAAAGAACTGTGGAGTTCTTTTGCCAAAAACACCCACAATGCAATTCTGATTTTGTTACCGCACACCTCTATTGACCTGACAGTCTGTGGGTGGGAATACAAAAATGTGAAAGCTTGATCTGTAGTTTACAAAAAGTCCCAGTCTTTTGAAAGCTGCAGAAACTACAGATTAAACTTTATTGTTGTTTCTGGCAACAGAGAATGCCACAGTTTTATACATTTCGTCATTTTGTCAAGAAGCACAGATAATTTTTTCTTATAAATAAACTGGGACATTTAAGTAAAGGTAACAGAGGGGTGAAAATCTCTGAATTTATTTTAAAATTATTATTTTAAATTTTAATAATTTTATTATTTCAAATCAATCCTATTCAAATTAAGACAAAAAGGCAGCATGCTGCAGAACTTACCAATAGGAGTGGTGTCTTGCTGGCCGATCATCTGCTCCACTGTAACTGGTCTCATAACCAAATGCGAGCACTGCATGACCAGGCCTCGTTCCTTGTGCTCGCGAGCATGTAACAACAGGCTGCATTTGTTGAAGAAAGCTAGCCGCTCCGCACAGTGATTGCACGTCACTTCAATTCTCAAAGAGCGCCGGTCATAGTGTCGCGCCAGGCTGCGCTCCAAAGCAAAAGCATCTCCGCACTCCAAGCAGCGGTAGCCAGCAGCAGGCATAGGAAGACCCCATTCAGGGGGTGGCGGGGTCGAGAGATCCGGACGGTAGCTGGGCAGCAGGTTCTTGCTGTTCAGGATCTTGTTGAAAGCCTCAACTAGACTAGACTGGCTACGGGAAATAACAGCACCGGTGCTGTTGACAATAGATGCTGGTTTACACGGCACGGTGCCTCCATTGGCGGTTTTACCGACCGTAGGCCGCACGCTTATCCCGCCAACGGCTGGTGCGACTGGTAAAGTGGTGGCTTTCGTGATGCTCACAGCTGTGGCAGAGACTTTTGTTTTATCAGCTTGCATGGCCATTTTGTTTTGGACCTTGCTGGCTGCGGCAATCATGGCACTGCTGGCTTCTAGAGTAGATACTGGTAAGGTTGAGCATTTTACTACTTGACTGTCATTTTTTTTGGCGCCTTTTGCAGGGCCAGCTCGACCGCCCGTCTGGGTTTTACCATCTTTGTCTGCATTGGCAGTGCCTCCCTTACCAGCAACTCGGGTGACAGTGCGTGTAATACCTCCTGTTGACGTCTTAATAGTCTTGATACGGACCTTAAGAGGTCTGGAGGGAGCATTTCCACCAGGTAAAGCTTTGCCACCAGTGCTCGGTGATTCGGCATCTACTGGAATGGATTGTGCTCCATCTACCTCCATTTTCTCTCCATCCCTTTTTCCGCCATCCTTACCATCTGTGTTAGCTACATCTTGTCCATTCTCTGCTGAACCTTTGTCTACCTCCATCTCCTCTTCTTCCTCTTTAGGTTCTCTCAGGGAAGCAGAAGGTGATGAAGAGGCAGCTGCTGGACTGCATGATCTTTTGGTAACTGCAGATGTTGGCATGGAGGACTTGGGCATCTCTGGCTCGGGGCTCTCTGGTGAGTCTCGTTCTTCTATCACATGTTCTGGGTTTCGCTCTTCTTGGGGTAAACTCTTTCCGGTTCCTGATTGGACTGGTGCGGAAAGCCAGTTCTGTTGAGCTCGAGGTGAAGCAGGTGACGCCAAGGGAATGTCACCTGGTTTGGGGTAAGCGCTGGGCGATATGGACGTCGAAGGAGGGAGAGAAGGAGACTGTGAATTTTCTGGAGGTGACCTCAGCCGACGTGATAATTTCGGTGGAGTGGGAGAGTCTGGACTCTCATGGATGACCAGAGATCCTCCGGAATCAGGATCCGAATCCTCCTCATCTGAATCTACTTGTCTGAAAGCCGACGAACTAAGACGTGGCGATCCGTTAAATGGCTCCGTAAGAGAAGTAGCCAGCGGAGACGATGCCACAGCCCCGGAAACACGGGAACCAACCGATGGAGAGGACGAAGACGGTGAGGAAGACGAAGCTGTAGAGGGAGTGGAAAGAAGTGGTTTAGGTGGGGGAAAGAAAGGAGATGCTGCTCCACTCGTCCCACTAGGAATCGCAGGAGCTTTTGCTTTGTCTGTAGCTTCTAGGTTCATCTCCTGCTGCATATGTTGCTGTTGCAGAAGCTGCATTTTCCGGGCCCTTCCGACGGAGTCTCCAGCACCTTGTGCCATTAAGGGCTTAAGCTTATTGAAGATGTTGGTGCTCTGTTTGGAAGTGCCTGAAGATCCAAGCGCTCCTGCAGTCTCTGGAATCGCCTTTGAGCTGCATATGGGCCACTGCTCTCCATTCGGCTGGCTCCGGGATTGAGACATATGCACTGACCCGCCGGATGACACAAATCCATTATGGTTTAATGGGTCTGGTACCGAGCTGTCGCCACCATCAAATGGCTCAGGGCGAACACGGTTCTTCACAATCACACTCACAATAGATGGGTCGTTCTGAGAATCTGTGGATGGGCTGGGTGATCTTAAGGCTGAACTTCCTCCTACTGAAGTATCACCAGCCTTTATGAGCGATCCTCCGCCTGCTCCTTGATGCCCCTCCACCTCATCCGGGGCGGACTGAATAGCTTCTTTGGCATCAATGTCAGGAATGTCAAAAGCTGCCAACAGGTCATCAAAATCGGGGGTTTTCATGTCCCCCATGCCGGGTCAGTGGACTCAATCCTAGAACACATAAAAATAACATGTAAGAAAAATGTAAACAATTGCATAAAAATTATTTTAATTATGTTGTTCCAAACCTGAATAAAGAAGGTATTTTGAGAAATGTCATGTTTTTGTTTTTTTATATAATGGAAGTCAATAATCACCAGTAAAGTTTGGTTGTCAACATTCTTCAAAATATCTTGTATTTTGTATAAATAGGTTTGGAACACAATGACAATGATCAAATGATGTGAACTATTTAACTACTTTGGGTAATCCGTCCCTTTAAATCCTGTGTTGACATTTCATTCAATTTAAAAATAAAATAGAGACAGGGTATATGGTAGGGTTCAGCTAATATTTTTAACAATGCAATATGGTGTGATTAATTGTGATCTTTAATACAATGGGTAATATGATTTATTACCAGTTTATTTTCAATTCAAGCACTCGGGCTATCAGTTTTTAACAGTACCATAAACGCTTCGTGTCAAGGTATCTATGAGATGAAATTTAGCATACTTAATGATTTTCGCAGCATATATCCTGCTATTTTTGCTCGTTTCTTTTACTTCTGAAACAACGAAACATATCCACAAATACATAGCGCAACACCAAATGACACCGAACGGCTTTTGTTAGCTTTGGCTAACCGCCACGTAAATGCCTCTGTATAAACTAAGCACTGGCGACTGAACTGCAATGCATTTTACGTATGCAAAACGAACAACGAATCATTTAAAACACATACAAGGCAAAATTATGATCATGCATCCAATGATTGTCTAACAATGGATCACTTAAAGGTAACAGAGCCCGTTTAGCACGCTAAAGCTGCTATGGTATCAACACGAGAATCCAAACAAGCCCTCTCACATGAAATACAAACACTGCACGAATACATAATTTACAAATAAAGAAATATATTCATGCAGTCACAAAAGAGCACGTTACAGAGATTGATAGTATACGTTTGTGACAAATACAACTGACTGATAACGGCTAAAACCTGCAGCTGACCTGGCTAACTACAAATGGGGACCGAAACTGAATCGCTAATCGTACGATTAAAGGGCTTCTGTCACATGCTGTCCTTTAGAGGTGGCTTCGGTGTGGCTGGACTGATAAATAAACAGCTGGTGGGTTGATAAGCAGATATGCGTGGTGTATTTTTGGGTTTGTTCTGTCATGACGGCGGGGTCCGTGCTGCCCCGTCGCGAGGGTCATTTAAGCACAGGCCAATGCATGTGCACGGCAACGTTTACCTGTTTATAAATAACCTCACGTGAATGCCGCATTATGCCTTTTTGATCATGCGTTTTGTGTAGGCGTGTATTAATTTACGGATTGTGTATTTTCATGCACGGGGAGCTATTTTGTTTACCTGTTTTTTGAGATTCCCGACTATCCTCGCTCCAGATGAAGCGCCTTAACTTCCCGTCATCGATCGAGTACGGCCAGGTCTTGGCAGATAACGATGATAATAATGCACGGGGAAATGATTTTCCGTCTTCTTTTGTTATATTGCTGTGTTTGCCTGCGTAGGTGTGGGGATGTTTTAGCATTTTATTTTAAACTCAACAAAAATCACGATCACTGTCGTTGTGTTTTACGGATGTACAGTTGTTATTTATTTATATCCTTCCAGGATCTCATATTTCACTGTCTTTAGGTTGATTTGGTTTAGGCCTTGATTAGAAGGATTGCGGATTTTGTTTGCACCCCATAGCACGGAAGATTCATGCTTATTGAATTATTGTATGATACCGTATGCATTTTAACGTGAGTCCACATTCGAATAGAAATGTTAGTGCCTTTTCACATATTATCCACAAAATACACACAGCTCAGATAAATCAATAATTTAATCGAGAGACTGTGTACCAATATGAAAGTGAAATACATTATACGTGAACATTTTCAAATCATAATTGTCTCATGCGTAATCATAATTGTCTCATGCATATATATATATATATATATATATATATATATATATATATATATATATATATATATATATATATATATATATATATATATAGATACATTTAGCGAATAAAACAATTATTCATTTCGTTCATTCATTTAATGCCAGTTCGTTGTTATTGTAAGAGGAGAAATATGACAATGATTAGTATTGACAGAGTACAAACTGCATTGAAATGTGCCAAAATATGCAAAAAAAAATCAATTTTAAGCACCTGAAAAAGGAACACAATACAAAATCTGATATACTAGGTTTTAGTGCCATCTAGAGCTCACTGACGACGTGCACAACTGTGCACAATTTTGTTATTATTATTATTATTATTATTATTATTATTATTATTATTATTATTATTAGTTTATTGGTCTTTATAACAAAATATTAAATGGAATTCAGTAAAATGGAAAATGAAATAAATCTAAATTAAGGGTATACGAAAAATAAAAAGTAAGCATGTTATCCAGAATGAGCAGCACGGAAAAAATCATATTTTTTCCTTTAATCCTGCAGATGTTAACGATGCTTTTTGAACATCATATATATATATATATATATATATATATATATATATATATATATATATATATATATATATATAATATATGCAATATATCATATATATAATTAAAATACGGTCATAAGGAAAAGTTCATATAAAGATAAAGATGAAAGGAAAAACAAGTTAGTTCTAATCACTGATCTCTATTAATAGAGAAAAGTGAAAGTGGCCATAAGGACTTTTATTTGTGAAACGTAACAGACGTCCGACGTCTTAGTGACGTCCTCACATCTTATCCAATCAGAAAGCGCTTGTAAAGATTTGAACGCTTATGCGCTTCAAACTCGATGAGAGGGAAGTTCAGGGAAACGTAAGCGGTGGCTGATTTAGTAAATTGCGTTGGAAAAAAGTTTTCACATTCAAACACAAGTAGCGTTTAATGAAGTAATCGCCATAATCGTTACCTTTACAAGAAAGAAGAAGTAGTAAGTGAATTATTAATCCAGAATAAACGTTGAATTATCGAGCATTAGCTAGCGTTGCTAGCCAGCATTGGAGGGAACAGTCTTATACATGTTTTAATAAAACCCCTCTACATTTATTGAGAAGTAAAACTAATATTCACTATTGTCCTTTTATTTATGTTAAAACGAGTATTAATTTACTGTACATAAACGGTGTAAATGACGTTCATGATAAGTCAGTTATTTCCTGTGTTTTTCATTCAGGTAAAACATCACGCTATGTCTCACAAGCAGATTTATTACTCCGATAAATATGACGACGACAAATTTGAGTACAGGTAAGCGAATAGATTTGAATCATCTGTAAATTAACAGTTTACAACTAATGTTTTGAGGTTTTAGAGGAGTCCCAGAAAAGCAGTGCTGTCTATATACTACTTGGTGATGTCTCGATGCTAAACCTTCTGCTGAATCACAAGATAAAATGAAACTAAGTTGCCATTGAGTTATAATACGTTCAGAATAGGTCTATTTTCTGAGCTGCTGACATGATAAAAAAATTTGTTAGAACTATCATGTTTGTTTTCCATTCATTTTCAGGCATGTAATGCTTCCTAAGGACATCGCTAAAAGAGTTCCTAAGACCCATCTGATGTCGGAGACCGAATGGAGGAATCTGGGTGTTCAGCAGAGTCAAGGATGGGTGCATTACATGATCCATCAGCCTGGTATGTGTGTGTGTGTTTGCTGGGATGTCAAAAGCTCTACTGTTGTCACTGTTCACATGCATGTTCATAACCTCTGTTCTCTATAGAACCACACATCTTACTCTTCCGACGTCCTCTACCTCAATCCCAGTGACTCCAGAATCACAAAGGAATTCTGAAAACTAGATGCAATCTGAAGATGTCTGAGAGATGCCGGGCGCACTCCGGATCAGATGGTGTCAATATCATTCGTGCTGCTTTAGACTTTCAGTCTGTTAACTATTATGTGAGTTAGATTATCTTCACCGTGCTTGTTCTCCGCCCTACCTGAGAGAGGGAGAGAATTATGCTCAATTTCCCCGCTGTGCCTGTATTTATTATTCCTTATCAGTCTTGCGTTATAACGATTCTTTATATGAGCTTCACTTGATGCATTGGTGAATTGACTCTGTAAGGTCTAGCAGCATTAGAAATTGTTGTACATAGTATACATACTGCTTTATTAAAAATAAAAAATAAAACTCTAGCTGTGACTTTCACTTCACTGAAATCCGAAGCGTGGTAAAGTTAGTTCCCTTTCAGAAGAGATGCTGCATACAGTATAAGCTGGTTATATGACGTACTTGGGCCTGTTTAGGAGTAAGCAAGCAGATAACCTCAACTTTTGGTTCCAAAATGGAGGTAACTTTCAGGGTATGCAACTTGCTTTCTGAAGACAGGTTGGGTGTGACAGGTTGGGCACGATATTATATATTACAATGAAGTGTATACAGGTTATATATATATATATATATATATATATATATATATATATATATATATATATATATAATGGTTATTATATTCTTTGTAATATATTTAATGGTATTAATAGTTGTATGTAGAAATTATAAAACACTTATGACAAGGTAATGTTTTTATTAAATATTAGCTCACATTATGGATCTATATTTTCTATAATGCATTTTTTTATAATTAAAAAAGGACTTTGCAGGCACTGCAGAATTTCAGTCCTTCGCGGTGTAATGTTACCAATTGTTTTCTTGGTGACTATGGTCCCATCTGCTTCACCGTTCTCATGATCATTTAAACTCCATTAGGTCAAGTCGCCTTTTTTATAACGAGATTGTATCCCTTAACGGTATCAAGTAGGAGAATAGTGTCATTTGTACACGCTGTTGTCATGAGGTGAGATCTTTCATGGAGCCCCAGACGGAGAGATTGATCAGAGATATTCCAATTATTCATATTTAAAAAAGTTAAACATTGGAATTTTCTAAATTCATTACATGTACAGAAAAACATTTTTTTAAACAAGTTTTTATTTTTAAATATGAGTTTCATTAAATGACAATCTCTACAGTATAAATTCTGGCTTTGAACGCGTGACAAGATTTCTGTCAACATCCTGAAAGGTAGCCGATGAGGGGACCAGTTGAGGACCCAGGATTGGTCGCATCCCACTGCTCTTCTTGGGTACGATGAAATAAGTACTGTAAAATCCTGATCTCATCTCGGCTGGAGGGACAGGCTCGGCTGTGTCCTTCACTAGAAGGACCGCAATCGCCACACGCAGGACAATGGCCTCCTTGTCCGAGAGGACAGATGTGGAAAGGACACCAGTGAACCTGTGTGGATGCCTTGCGAACCGAATCCTGTAGCCGAGTTGGACTGTCTGGAGCAACCGAAGAGACAGACTGGGAAGTGCTAACCAGGCCCATAGGCTGCATGCAGGTGAGATTAATGGTCACACACTGCACACAATGCGAAAGGCCCAGAGATAAAGGAAATTGCTCTTTTTGTGTACTTAACGGCAGTCTGAGGATCTCTCCTGCAGCTGGCTCGAAGCCCCTGCTGAGGGCCTTGGGTGTTTCCTGGGGTAGAGCAGGTGTAGAAGCCACAGGAGGGCGCCCACAGCAAGGGCCAGACGAAAGCCTAGTACCCAGCGCCATCTTATTTACCTGTATGTATGGGGGAGTGGCCTCGGCATGCAAATTCTACTCGTCAATTCACAATTCATTTTCTCTAAAGCTCAGAGTTTCTTTATAAATAAATTATATTTATAGACATTTATAATGGGGTAAAGTGTAATATGTTGCTCTCTGTTCATTTTCAGAATTAATAAATATTGTGTTTAAAAATGTCTTTAAAACGCATACAATATGTGTAATACTATAATATATTAAAAAAAGATAATATATTAAACAGCTGCTGTAATTATCACATGCACTCACACTTGCAGTAAACTGGTTAAAATGTCTAATAACATCTTGACAAACAGCATGAAGAGGTAAACAGATAGATAGAGGGCAACATCATAAACTGCAACGTGTGTCAAGTTGTGATTGGCCAGAGCTAATAGTTTTGCATTTATGACTTTGCATTAGTCTTTCTGGTAGAACATTTGCTGATACTTTCATTTCTGTTGAATCAACACTCAACTACATCTTGGATGGTCTGAAGGTGAGTACTTTCTCTCATTTTTGGGCGAAGTATTCTTTAAAATGTATTATTTCCACACAAAAATAAAATAGCTCTTGCTACATTCTAATTTATGTTACAGATCCGGGCTGCATTTCCCAAAAGCATAAAAACCTAAGTAGAATGTAGATCCACTGCCAGCATTGTTCTCTACAAACAACTTATCTATCAATAAATGTGAACAATAAAGGCATACATTTTTTTAATTACATTTACATTTATGTTGCTTTGCACTACATGTGCACAATAAATGTTGATTACTAAATGTGAACAACAGTAAAGGCCTTAATTTTGTTTTAATTAAATTTTTGTTTATGTTGCTTTGCACTACATGTGCACAATAAATGTTGCTTATTAAACTCCATATTAGCTTTATTATGTCCCTAGACATACTAATAGACTAATAGATGGATGCTTTATTCAACACAAACCAAATACTCTTTAAATGGATATAATACATTGTCTTTCAAATAACAGCAATTTAAGACAAATAACAAACTTTAAAACACCAATAACCATTTAATTGCACTTCTATAATTATAGTCAAGCTTTAAAATAATAAACAAAAATATTTAAAATAAAGCATAAATATTATATAAGTTATTAAATTTTTTTTATTCAGTCATAACAGTTTCACTGAGCTAAGTGAGTGAAACATAGTTTAAGTTAATGAGTGACAGTTTTAGTCATAATGCAATCACGTTGAAATTAAAAATAGCCAAAATAGCATTAATTCAACATGAATTGTTTGGGTAAAGTGAACATAACTGAAAATATTTTTTTTTTAGTGCAATGCTTTTGAGAAATGCAGCCCTGAAATATTTACTTGTGGCTTTTAGGCTAAATTCTACTCAATAAAGCTTTGTTTTTTATAAAATGTTTTTATTGATAATATAATAAACCTAGAATTTCATCTTTTATTTGACAGATTAATTAGATTTTTAAGCAGTTTCAGTTTGACATTACGCTGAAAAAACAAACAAACACATATTTCAAACACACCACTGACAGTTTAACATGCCAAGAACTACTATTCAATGATTTGTAAATAATTTTAAAGTGACTTCAGTTATAAATTTTATACCTGTTTTCAGATTCACAAAACATTCTTAAGAAGAAATTTCTTTTTAACTGCCATTTTTATCTTATTATTTAGAAAAAAAAAGACTATTTTGTACAAAAAAACTTTTCTTAAGATTGTGGTCTTGTGCAAAATGAAGAAGAGTTTAATTGTACTTAAGAAAATTCTTCACAGAAATTTCTAATTTATTTCTTAAGACATTCAGGGAATGAATGAGCATAGAGCCATTATTTTCCAGGTATATTTTTTTGGAAGTTTGTTGTTTAATCCAGTCCACCAGCTTGCTGAGCTTCATTGATGTTGCTCCGAATTAACAGAGTTGATACATTGTCAGAGATTTTCCATCCTCTGGCTTCTCCTCCTCCCTCCATCCCTCTGACAAGAAGATCGATTGCAATGTAAAGTCAAAGCTCAAGATTGATGTGCTCACATTGTAAGGTTGGATTGTTAAGCATGAGTTATTTGCTCACACTATACCCGCTGGTGCCAATACATGGATGAATGCTGTGTTAGTTTCTGTCTTGTGTCATCAGTTAATAATGCCATTATGTTCAGGTGTGTGTTCATTACTTTTTCCCATATAGAAGTTTCTGTTTGTTCGATGTGTAAAAGGTGGCTCAGGGTGGCTGAACAGGACAAGCAGGAACTCAGGAAATAGGGGAGGGGCCAGGTTAAACTCCAGTTCTGACTCCCAGTCTATTAAATCCTTTTTATTGTCTACCTGTAGCAGCCCCAGATGTATCGAACCACCCTTAGCCATGGTGCAGTGGGCGGAGCTCAACTCTGAGCTCAACTCTGTTCTCTCACTGGCAAGCTCTGTAGCCGGCTCTTGCACCTGGTATGACGGATGAGGCTCTGCAGCTTGCTCTGTCACTCTCTTCTAATGTCCACTGTGGGGTCAGGCACTCCAATGGATGGCATGATGCCTTGAGCACGATTAACAATCAATGCATGATGACAATGTACTCTCGACAAGATCGTCTCGAGACAGCTGCACTTGCATGCGCTGGGTGGTGTTGTTCAGTCCCCTTTGGTAAAAAGTACACAGGCAGCTGTCCAGGTAGTGTGTAATGTTAGCGAAAAACATGTTTTTTTTTAGAGAGAAAGTGATCCCCTTGCTCCAGCAGGAGGATGAGGACATTAGGATCATTCATGATGCAGACAAAAAAAAACTTTCGGTTTGGTATTCTGTCACTATGCAGTGTAGAAGGAAGGCACAATGAGGCACAATCACAATGAACTGTCATTTAATAATCCACAGAGAGGAAAATCCAAGAAGAGTAAACAGATAAGACCATATAGATATTCAAAAGATACAAAATTGTAATGTAAACTGTAAAAACATTGTTCTTTTATAAAATGTTTAAAAAAAGTGTTGACCGACATGGTATTTGGAACAAAAGTCATGGATTCAGTTCCCACAAAATGTATGACCTGATCAAATATAAACCACAAATGCAATTGAAATCAAGAATGCAGAACAAAAATTTCCTACCCTCTATCACTCTTTGTTTTGACAGAATCTGATGTCCGGTGGTCTGTCAGAGCAGATCTGTCAATGGCTACACAGAACATAAAATTTATAACTTGGAATGTTAATGGACTTAAACGGAACGTTGATCTGAAATTTCAAGAACTACAAAATGCTGACGTTGTCTTCTTACAAGAGACGCACATTGGAGTAGGAGATAAAAGTATTATAGAAGACTATAAAGATGAATGGAATATTTTCTACACAAAGTACACTTCCTCTAGCAAGGGGACAGCCATACTAGTAAGGAAAAGACCTGATTTTGAACACTTAGGTGATGAAAAAGATCACTGTGGAGCTTATGTTGTGTTAAAATGTAAACTGGGAGGTCAGCTGTACACTCTGGTTAGTGTGTATAACCATCAAACAGACACAAAAACCCTTGAGAAACTTTCAAGGTACTTGCAATCTATGACCATAGGGCTGCTGGTGATTGGTGGAGATTTCAACACAGTTCTCAATAGATTTATAGACAAAAAATGGATCAAGATTCCAAACAATACTAATAGTAAATTGCTCTTATTTGTCGAGAATTTCATGAAATCTCTTCAACTGGTTGATGTCTGGAGAAGAAAGAACCCTAGAAAACAGGATTACACATACTACATAAAAGACTGTCCTGCGTCCAGGCTGGATTACTTTTTTGTTCCAGAAGAATGTATATGGTGTGTCAGAAGTTGTGAAATAAGAGACTCAGAGATCAACAAAGACCATCAGCCTGTTTCTTTAGAGACAAATGTCCCTGCAATATCTATTCAGAAAGATCCCCAGATACCAGCAGTCTTCCAATGGCTGAATCTAAAAAATCATCTTTTGACAGATAAGATGGGTTCATCACTAGATGAAGAAAGCTCACTTGCAGCCAGCGAGGTTGACATTGTGTCAGCTGTAAATTCTCTTCAGGTGTCAGACACACCGAGACCAGACGGCATCCCCGTTTCCTTCTATAAAGACAACATTCAGGATTTAATTCCACACTTAAAGATGCTTTATGAAAGAATCCACAGAGGTGCGTTTAACTGCTCTGAGAAGCACTTTAATGAAACTGTGAAAAGTCCACATGACAATAGTCAACAATTCTTTAACGTTGACTACCTCATCATTGCAACTATTCTAGCAAGAAGTTTAGAAGATGTCATGGCGTCTCTTCCAAAGGGGAGAATACTGAAAGATTCAGCAACTCTTATGATCATTCCCAAAACACATTATGCTTTAATAAGTTTAAGTCATGTTAAGGATGAACTGAAACAACAAAAACAGTCCAACCCAACTCTGAGCCAAGATCTTGTCATTATAGAAAACCTTCTCAGTGACGCAAACCAAGATTTTTCAGTTGAGAAATACAAAGTGCTGCATCAGGCCTGCCCTTTGACCACAGAACTCATTACACTGGCTCTAAAAAGCTATGGCTCACAGATATTTGGACATTTAGAAAACGTTGGGGTTTTTATTTTCAAACAAAGTGTGATAGTTTGCTTTCAACCCGAGGATCTAGATAAAGTCAAAGCTACTATGGAGGACAGTACTAATGAATTATACGAAATGGAGATATTATCCAGAGGAAATGATGAACTTTTACAATTAAACTGCTTAGGAAATGATTGTAAGGATGAAGATTTTGATGAATGGGACATGGAGGAATCTCTGATTAATAAAGAAAATTGTCCTGATGAAAGGGATGATGGTACTGAAAATAAGTCTAAAATATATCTTAAAGATGAACCAATGGATCTTGATGTAAGGTGAGGATAATGGAAAAAAAGGCACAGAAACCTGCATTACTCTGAGCAAATAAGTTCAAATCTTCACTAAATTCTGATCATTCATATACATAATATATGCATAATGTACTATGTGCTTTAAAAATATATTGATGCAGGTTGGGAAACACTGTCATTCCAAAATTAATTGCAGTTGTGTTTTTCTCAGTAGCAGAAGTGGAGCTCTTCTTATAGAGACCCACCTAATAAGAAATCACTTTGAGCCATCCACATTCTGGGCATGTGCAACCAGGCAGCTGCCCTCCCTAGGGAATGGTGACTCTATCCTCAGACAATCCAGCTGATTTGGGAGTGCTTCGGAGTTGCTCATATAGACCTGTTTGCCTCTACACTCGCCACATATGCACTGGCACACAGCTGGCAAGTATGCAGGTCCTACTAGTGGCGCCCTGTTGGCCCAACTGGACCTGGTTCCCGGAATTGATGCTCCTCGTGACAGTCCCTCCTTGCCCGTTTCCTCTGAGGAAGGATCTTTTGACTCAGAGATGGTTCCTTAGGGGGTCAGAAGGATAAATCCTCCATGGTACCCTCTTGGGACCTGGCACTATTGCTAAGAGCACTGCAACAGGGCTCATTTAAGCCTTTGTTTCTTGTATATGAGAACACTGCTCCTGCTTGCACTGGACTTGATCAAGAGAATAGGGGATCTGCTAGCATTTTTAGTCAACAATTTGTGCCTAGAATTTGGGCTGGCAGATTACAAGGTAACTCTGAGGCCCCTGCCCCATCTGTGTGCCCAAGGTTTCCACCACTCCATTTAGAGATAAGGTGGTAAACCTGCAAGCACTGCCCCCAGAGGAGGCAGACCTCAGCTTTTTTTCTGTCATGTAGGCTGTCAGAAGGGGAATGACTTTCCAAGCAGAGGATGGCCCACTGGATAGTGGATGCCATCACCCTCGATTACCAAGCACAGTATGTGCCCTTACCCCTCAGGCCACGAGCTAACTCTACAAGGATTGTGGCACCCTCATGAGCATCGTCAGGTAGAGCTGGGGGCTGGTCGACCCCTAACAGGTTCACTCTGACCCTGCCTGTATAAACAATTCAAATAAACACTGCATATGGACTATAAGCTGCTCATTTATACTTATGCTGTGATCAGCTGAAGCTTGATGCACTCAGTGCATGCCAATGTGCATTGGCTCATTTTAATACACTTGAAGTGGATTGGTCTTTTGAGGTGACGTCTCTCCATTCCCTTGTTCAGACGTTACTCACCCCAAAATGTCCTACCTAAGTTTCAATTATCAATTGAATGTTCTTTTGTTTTAATATTGTAAGCTGCAAAATTTGGCTTTTTGGGTTGTTTCAACACTGTTGTGATTAAATCTTAAATTGTCTGATTTTGTTCTGATATCCTACAAAAATCTAAAAATGAATGGGAATATACTTCTAGAGATATTGCTAGAGATACTAGAGTCATTTTACCCATGAGAATTTGTAGGGGTGCCATTAAAATAAAACATTTATTTGAATTAAATTTTACCCCCACCATCAATGGTTTTACATCAGTGAAAGTTCAGAATTTTGTGAATTTTTTGAACGAAAGATCATAATAGAATAAATAGAAGTAATAATAGAATAAAAAGGAAATACTGTATCTGAAGATTTGCAACTTCTACAATTAAACTGCTTAGGAAATGATTGTAAAGATGAAGATTTTGATGAATGGGACATGGAGGCATCTCTGAATAATAAAGAAAATTGTCCTCAAGCAGATGAAAGGAAAGATGATATTGAAAATAAGTCTAAAATATATCTTGAAGATGAACCAATGGGTCTTGAC
The DNA here is from genome assembly GCF_018831695.1 of Puntigrus tetrazona. NCBI lineage: Eukaryota > Metazoa > Chordata > Actinopteri > Cypriniformes > Cyprinidae > Puntigrus > Puntigrus tetrazona. Next base: position 18,217,658 of record NC_056717.1, on the reverse strand, counting down.
GTAAGGTCAGGATAATAAAAAAAGGCACAGAAACCTGCATTACTCTGAGCACATGGGTTCAAATCTTCACTAAATTCTGATCTTTCATATACATAATATATGCATAATGTGCTACATAATGTGCTATGTGCTTTAAAAATATATTGATGCAGGTTGGGAAACACTGTCATTCCAAAATTAATTGCAGTTGTGTTTTTCTCAGTAGCAGAAGTGGTTAGCTGGAGCTCTTCTTATAGAGACCCACCTAATAAGAAATCACTTTGAGCCATCCACATTCTGGGCATGCGCAACCAGGCAGCTGCCCTCCCTAGGGAATGGTGACTCTATCCTCAGACAATCCAGCTGATTTGGGAGTGCTTCGGAGTTGCTCATGTAGACCTGTTTGCCTCTACACTCGCCACAGATGCACTGGCACACAGCTGGCCTCAGGGCCTGTGCAAGCATGCATTTACCCAAGTGAAGCTTCTAGCACAGACACTGTGCAAGGTCAGAGAGAACGAGGAGCAGGTCCTGCTAGTGGCGCCCTATTGGCCCAACTGGACCTGGTTCCCGGAACTGATGCTCCTCGTGACAGTCCCTCCTTGCCCGTTTCCTCTGAGGAAGGATCTTTTGACTCAGAGATGGTTTCTTAGGGGGTCAGAAGGATAAATCCTCCATGGTACCCTCTTGGGACCTATCTATAGAATAAAAAGGAAATACCGTATCTGAAGATTTGCAACAGTAGTTCTTTATATAGTATGTGTACATATTTTTTAGGCCAGAATTAGTGAAACTGTAAATTGTTTTATTTATTCTTGCTTAATGGTACTTTTGGTACTTAATGGTACTTTTTTTTAGGTCAATTTCTGCAACACCAGAAGAAGAGATGAAGAGGAATACACCTCCACTGCTTCCAGTACCATCAAGCTCTACAACCTCTTATGGTGAGACAATTTGTTTTGTTATAATTAGAACAAAAAAGTTCTTAAAATATTGAGGGAGGAAAAAAAAATCTCTATATATTAAGTACTAATGAGATTAATTCTCTGATAGGTACTAAAAGAAAACGAGATCTTGAATCATCTGACTGGAGTATAGAGACACCACTGACAACAGGCAAGTAAAATCTAAATCTGTCCATGTTTAATCTGCATTAGTAATTTATCACTTAGTTGCATATAAAAGGTCTGCAGAAATAAAACACACACTAACTTAAAAGGGTCATACTGTATCCATCCATCTGTTTTCCAAACAGTTTGTCATTATGTAGAAGTTATATCAGTCAAAAAACCCACCCAGCTTAGTCCATCACAGAGCTAACAATAACTACAATAAGAATACACCTTCACAGTTTAGCGCATCTGATTCAGCTGTTCTGCATGGTCTTGTATTTGTTCTCTGTGGGATGTTCTCATGTGTCATGTTGTCACTGATTCTCTGGTTCTGTGTGTCTTGTTCTCATTAGATGGTTTTGTGGTCCCCTGTGTCAAGCATAAAAGATATCCATGCCTACTCCTTTATGCTGATAATTGTATAGCTGTTCCCTTGTTTCTAGTTCCTGTGTTTTCCAAGATTAACCCGTGGATAAAACCTTTGACTGTTTCCGTCTTTTGATTGTTTGCCGCCATTCATGCTATTTTTGCCACATTGCGTTGTTTACAGTTTTGTTACAAACACATGTGTCTGTTCTTTGTTGTACACAGATATGATCATTGAAAAAACAAGGCATATTCTGAAAAGTGTCACTAAAAGTTCATATCAAATCGATAAAGATAGACGGAAGAAGGCAATCATAGGGATTTTTGGAAAATCAGGAGAAGGGAAGAGCTCTCTTTTAAGTGCAATCTTGGGGAAAAAGGATCTCTTACCGTCTGGTTGTTTTGGTGCCTGTACAGCTGTTGTTACTCAGGTGGAAGCCAATATAGATGACTCCAACTACACAGCAGAGATTGAATTCATCTCTAAAACGGTTTCCTCATTTATTCTACCATACCTTTAACAAGAGTTCTTAATAAATATGTAACGGAACAGAACCAAGCCTTATTTTGCTCTATACTGTTTGTTGTCTACCTCTGCAGGAGTGGGAAGAAGAGCTCAGTGAACTTTTCAGGGATATAAACAACGATAGTGGTGACAGGAATGAGGAGTTGATTAAAAGTGCTGTAGAAAAGATAACTGCACTGTATGGAGCTGATGCAGACCAGAAAACATTAGAAGAGCTCAAGAATGATGAAAAGTTTGCTGAGATTGAAACCTTTTTGTCTCTCCATAAAGAAGAGTATCTATTCATTTCAAACAGTAATGTACGTTTAAACAACTTTTTAATATTTACCATTTTAATGTAAAATGCGTTGTTAACTTGTTTTTAGCAAAGTAAAGCAAAGCAGTTTATTATCTCAACAGCTCTCTGATTTTACCAGCGAGGTTGCAAATTACATCCAACACAGTGCGTCAAGTCCTGGCGGCTGGTTCTGGCCGCTGGTGAAGAGCGTGACCATCAAGATACCAGACTGTCGTGAACTCCTGGAGCACATTGTGCTTCTTGATCTTCCTGGCACTGGAGACTGCAACAAGATAAGAAATGACCTGTGGAAATCTGTAAATATATTTCGTCATTCTTTTCAAAGCACCCTTTTGCCATATACACTGTAGAACCATACAATAAATTGATCAATTGTGCCCCTCTAAATCATAATCATCTCCCCTAATTTGCTAATTTTAAATCCTGTAGAAACTGAGAGAGTGCTCTTCAGTGTGGATTGTAAGTGCTATCAATCGTGCGATCACTGACAGAGACCCCTTGGGGTTACTGAAGCACTGCATTGAAGAACTGGGACCAGGAGGAAAATGCAAAAGCATTAACTTCATCTGCACAAAGACTGATGAAATAAGTCCAGCATCATATATGAGGTATTTTGTAAATATTATAAGACATGAAGGGGCAGGAAGTGGTCTAATTCTGAGTCTAGTTAACCTGTAGTAACCTGTATGTATGCAACAATTCACACTGTTTTATTATTTATATGTTTATTTTTTTTTTAGATCTGCACGACTTTCTAGAGACCAAATCCCAGATGACAAGGTTTGGAAAATGTAGAAGCACTTTACTAGCAGTGTTTCTGTAGTATTGCTGCTTTGTTTCATAGATCAGTATTTAGCCTTTAGTTTCCCCAGTGAGTTGTTTTACTTACGTAAAAGCTCATATAAGGAATATAATAACTTGCTGAAATAAAACAAGAGAGTCTGTACAGTATATATTCAACACATGAATGAGATTTAATAGACCTATATGCATAAATGCATGTTTCTTTTGTTTTTAATTATTCTTTAGGATCAGGGAAAAACATGCATACTTCATAGAAATGAACTTGCCAAGACAAAGGTCAAAGAAAAGTTTGACCATTCTGAAATTAAGGTATGAATTCTTATCTTACTTTGTTACAATTACTTAAAAAAAACCCTCTATTGATAATTTTTTAACATTTTATTTTTAGAACATTTTAAATACCAACAATCAGTTTCAAGTTTTTACTGTGAGTTCCAATGCATTCTTTGATCACAATTTAAATCTGGAATCAAGTGAAACAGGTAAACTATCATCTGTTTATTGTTTTCATTTTACCACTTTATTCAGTCAGTACAAAAAATATAAAAAATAATCATAATAAGTTCAGATATTTTATGAAGTTAGGAAAGGGAGTGATCAAATGAGTTTAAATCACATCCTTGTGTTTATTTGCAGAAATCCCAAAGCTGCAGGATGATCTGAAGAATCTTAACAAGAGCACTAACAGAGAACTGGCCAGAGATTATGTCAATAAAGCAAAGGGAATTTTGTCCTTGATCCAAAGTGGCCAGCTGGATAAAGACAAGAAAACGGTATAGAATTAGAGTAAAAAATACTAGAATTAATGACTCTTTAGAATGCTGCCACTATGTTCTTTAATTCCCTGCCGTTGTGTTTGTGTGTTTTAGATTGAAATGAAATTCAGCATCATCAGAGAATTTGAGAAGAACTTAAAGGAGTCACTAACAGCACTTGAAACGTTTTTTGACAGCATTCATAATGATCTGGAGCAGCATCTCTCTGAGGGAGTGGAAGAATCTGTAAAATCATGTGTTGATTCCACAACGAAATTAATAGCACCTGTAAGTGTGATTCATATGTTTAGCATAATCACCACCTACTTGTCCTTTAAACACTTTTTTTGTTACTCAGAATAAGGATGGAAGGGGGTTTCATAAAATCCTTGGAGCATTTTGCAGGAACTATGGATTCTACTGGTTAAAATCTCAGAATGTTGTTCTAGACCTGAACAAGACATTGGCACAACATTTGCACAAACATATTTATAATGATTTCAGTCAAACTTTTCCGTAAGTTCTTTTTTTTATTCCATTTTAAACTCTCCCTTTGTATAGTTTAGAATAAAATACTAACAATAAACTATTCGCAATGCTTGTTGATTTTTTTGATGATAAAGTTAATGATCAAGTTAAGTTTTCATATGCTTAGGTATGTTTCATTTACTTTGTTGTTAATGATATTGTTGCCATTTTGTTTACAAATTATTAACATTAAACTGGAGAAAACTGGAGAAAAACTTGTAAACATGGACCAACTGTAGACTGTATATAGTTGCACTATATGTAGTTGCATAAACTCATGTTTCTGGTCACAGTCTTTTGGTAATTTGTCAGACTGTATGACAAACTTTGTGTGATGGTTAATTTAGCCTTTCCATCCAAATTTTCCTCCAGTAATTCTCAGATTATATATCAAGGATGTCAAGATGTTTTTAAAACACACTGTAAATGACTTTCTTTTGGCTGCAGTGTTGATGGAAAAACAGGAAAGTCAGTGCAGGAACAGATTGATAAGTTCAGCATCATCCAGAGTGACTCTGTTTACACCAGTTCTGACATTCCATTCCAACACATGCTCAACTACATCAAAACTGAGGTGAGTTCAGCTGTCCTCTTGTGTTGCATTCTGGCCCTGATCCTCTATGTCTGTCTTCTGTCAAAGTCTGTCAATTAGGTGCTCCAGGGTCAGACCATTTCAGAGACCCTAAACACACCCCCTGGACACACCCCCTTCTCAACAGAAAACAGTTCTACAAAGTTTTTAATCTTTTCCATAATATAAGTGATATCTGTGAAATTCAGAACAATTTAACTATCACACTTTTCAAATGAGACCAATCATGAAAGTGAGAAAAAATAGGTTCACAAGACACATGGCATATAATAACTTTAAGCCAACTCTTTTGGGCAAATGGCGGGTAGGCACGAAGAAGATGAAGAGGGTAAAACAAAGGGAGACAACAGAGAGGGATGGTGTTGTTTGCTCTCTTTTTGAAGTCCTTTGTTCCTTTGGAGTTTCCTTCTCAGAAATATTTTATTGCATGACAGGTTTTTGGTTTCGCTCCTTACAATTGAATGATCTCGCAATACTGCCCTGCCCTCTCTCTTTCTGTCTCTCTGGCTGGTAGTTCAATGTGTAGTTGAAGTATGTGCTACAGCCGTGTGATGTGAATGTGGTTAATAAACCCACTAAGTATAATTCAGAACTCATTGTCAGCTTTATATGTTTGTGAAAAAAATTTTTTTTGTGTTTTTGAAAGGAAACCAAACTGAAGGCAGCCCTCAAAAGAGACATTGTTGACATGAAGAAGGACATCTTCTCATCAGTTCAAATAACCATTGTGAAAGAAATGGCTTCTTGTTATCAGCGTAAGCTAGCATTAAAATTGTAATTAATCACAACTATTTTAATCAAAATTGTTCTTTTTAAGTGCATAGCTGAAAACACCTTTTTATTATAAAAACCACTGGGTCACATGGTCACAAAATACATTTAATCCATAAAACACACTTCCAAAAATGTATTTCTTTTCTTGTTCTAATGTGTCTCTTTGAGAAGGACAATGAACTGATACTGAGTGTTGTTTATTTTAGAAGCTGCAGCTGTGAGAGGAACAGGATCCATGAAGATGAAGCAAGACATTTTAATAACCAGAGTCGATGATATAAAACAAGACATGTTCAACAAAGCAAAAAAGGAAATGCTTAAAAAGTTCACTAACTTAAAGGTACTGATCTCACATTCATCAGAATGGTAAAGTATTTAGCTGTACAATGACCAAAAGGTAAAAATAATATCTTCTTTTGTTTTTCTTGTAAAGCTGTATGTATTGAATACTATTAAAACTGAACTACAGGAAGTAATAGAACGCTCACAATCACAAACCAGCGAAATGACACGGATGGGTAGGAATATCATTCTACTTCACCACAGAAACAAGAGTTTAAACGTACAACCTTTTACAATGTGAAGAACTGACTGATCAATCTGTTGTTTCCTCATGTCATATCTTGTTATATGTCTTTTCTAGATGTCTCTAGAGAGATTGAAGAACTGGAAAGACTTCTGGAGCAACTGTCTGACTGATGCTCATCAAGCAAGAACTCACATAAGAAACATAACAATGTGGCAACAAGTAACAGTCAAGTTTTACAACAAATAGTTTTCACTCAAATGTTAGATGTTTATTTAAGTTTGTTTGGTGGAAGATGTATTTCATATTCAGTTGATCATTTTCATACAATTTCTAAACCTTTTTTTTATTTTATATGCATGATACACAAACTTCGTCAGTGAAATGTTTGTAGCTGTCTGACTGTAAAGATTTACTGTATAGATTAAGTGCAAAGGTCTTTCTGAAACAGATGCAGTAGTGACCGTTAAGAAAGGATGTCAAGATATTTCTAATGTCTTGATTTATTTACTGTGCTAGATAAGCTTTACGCATGAAGTCAGAATGAAAATATCTGAGATGTGTCACAAGAAAAAGAGGACTGGGCTTGTTTTTCAAGCATGAATGGACTGCGTGAAGTGTATAAAGTTTGCTAATTGCTGCGGGTGTGAGGGACAGATTGAAACATTGAAACTTACTTTATCAGGTAATAATATGTTTGCCATGGGATGCAAAATACGTTTTTTTAGGCCTATGACAGGCATTAAACTAAAAAATACACTAAAACCACATAACAAAATTTTGGTAAGTCTTTTTTTAAGTCAAAATTAAAATGTGGTAAGTCTTATTTACTGTAATGTAACAGGTTATAGCTAGCAAGCAGCTTACTGTTTCCTTTTAGTGGCTGACGTTATTTTGTTTTCTGTGTCTTTCTGAATACAGACACCAATCTCCTGCACAGCCTGGAACGTAACATTTATTTCATGATTTGCCATTTTTTGCTGTTATCCTTACTTGATTCTGTACAGTCTCTGCAGGACTTCTGATTGGCTGTGCAGGTCTTGCTGGCCTAAAAAGGCAGGTATATAAAAATTAAAGGTGCCATAAAAATCTTTCTATGACACCTTTAAATACCTTTAATGCGAAGATATGATGCAGCAAGGTTTTTTTGTTTTTTTTTAAAATATAAACATGATGGGTTTTTTTTTTTTTTGAGCTATTAAAATCATAATGTATAGAATTATATTTGGCATCCCAGGAGTTCTTAGGACACATAAATGTGCACTCAAAAATGTGTTCAAATGCGCACATTATGTATAATATAATATATTTAAAACAGACAATATTTTTTGGTTTCATGAGCATTACGTACTGCTCTGTTTATGTACTTGCGGTGAGGAGGAGTTGAATGTCAACATTAGTCTTCCTGGTAGAACCTTTGCTAAAGCTTTCATTTCTGTATCTTAAATAGTCTGAGGGTGAGTACATTTTCTGCATATTTTTGGGTGAACTATTCCTTTAAGTGTATTATTTTTATAAAAGGATAACCTAGAGATGCACATAGAAAAAACAAACGATCATTTCCTATCTTAGTCTTGAAAATTTTGCCTGCAGACAAAGAACACAGTGTCCCTTTGCTTTATTTCATGGCACTTTGGTGTTTATGTAATAAATAAACAAACGTATGCTAAAATATTTGTTTGCTTTTGAAAATGTATTGACCGAGGGTACCCCTCAGTACGGTTAATTTACAGTAAAATACTTTTGACTCTTAAGATGTCAAAAGCTGAGCTTGAAGCATATGGAAAATTACAGAAACTTGCTTGAGCTTGTGAGCAGCTCATTACAATACAATACAATTATCATATGTAGAGAATTTTAATATTTAATTTCCATGATAAGGTTGTACATGAAAAGACGTCTCGGTTACGTGTGTAACCTTCGGATGTAACGTCGGACGACCAACGAATTGGGATCTCGCTTCAAGAGACCAATCTACTTCGAGTGTATCTAAACGAGCCAATTGAAGATTGGCATGAGCTAATCGCCTCCAGCTGCCGCTGATTACAGCGCGGGTATAAATAAGCAGCGGGTGAAGCGCATTACTATTAAATAAACTCTTTGAGAAATAAGGTGATTTGCAAAAAAATGTAAGTGTTTTTCGACCTTGGATGGATGTAAAACTGTTGTAGGAAACCTCCAAAACAAAAAAAAACAGGAACATTTAAAACAACATAGTAGTGGCACTTAAATTGCAACTTTCAGGGACATTCTTAATTGAGTATTAATAGCACTGGCTAAATTAAGTAAACAACGTATCGTATTAAAAAAAACGTATTGAGACCAAAAGGGCAGGCGCTTAAGCACCTTATCAGTGCATTTTCCTGGTGAAGACCATATTTAGATGAACCCTTGGGATAGATCTCAGGAATGAATGCTTCAGAAATTCCAAATTGTTATGGAAAGGTTTGGGTTTGTTATTGTTTGCCTTTGGAGACCATACCAGGGGCATATAGCCTCGGACAACATAGCTCCTAGGGTTAAGGTGGCGATCCCAGGAGGGGATCCATAAAAGCAAAAGTCTTTTTCAAACTGGTGGACACTAGAATAGCATTGGAGGAGTGTTATTACACGCTTTTTGCCCTATGGTATTTAATATGATCATTATGATCATTAATATGATCAATAACACATTAAATCTGATGCATCAATGTAAGATACAATGGATTACATTTCTTAGTTATAATGCATTATAAGTCTCATATTTTGCCATTTTACTTATGCTACTTTATTTAAAGTGGACAAATATTACTTATAAGTAATAATAATAATAACAATACTTATTTTTTTCTCAAACAGCTATAATATCAGATATCAGATGTGATGAATGCGTAATATGACACATTAGCTTTGAACATATTTTTTTTATAATACCAGTAGTGTGTCTGCTAAATACATGCTAACACTTTATATTGATGGTTCCTCAACAGACACACTGAGTATAGTTTAATTTACAAGTATGTCAACGTTCTACCTACCCTACCTAAGTCTGCCAATACGTTTATTAGGTTTATATAATAAACATTGCATTTTTCTTAAGTTAATATTAGCCTCACAGGAAACACTGAAACATTGTAAGGTATTGTGAAGATTATAGATAAACAATATACAGATATGATAGAGTCCACATGCACACACAGAGTCCTTGTAGGCGGAATGGTTTTTATACTGTATCAGTATCATCCAAAGCGGCAGTGCTTACCCAGCATCTTCCATGTTATATCACATGGAAAACTACATTAAAGCAGAGGTGATGTGTTTCTTTGTCTTTCTTTTTTTCTTAACAGGTCACTAATAATTACCTGCTTTTTCTCCTGATTAGGAAATCATAAAAAGAAGAACATCTGCTCATTCATCCAAAGATTTATTCAGTATCAATTGAATGTTGGCTATAAAAGTAAGAACGCTTTAAAAACAACACTCTAATTTCAGTTCAACTGTTGCCCACATGGGGTTGTACAAACTCCAAAAAATGAATATTAAATGTGACTTAATAGAGAAGCTGCAAAGCTGAAAGGAAATAAAACCATGCAGAAGAGGGAGGAACAAATAACTAAAACTGTTAAAACACGACATGTTTAAAGATGCAAAAGTGGTGTTTCCGAATAAGGTATTTGTATTTAAATAGTTTTATATAATCTTACATCAAAGTTATCCAAAAATCAAATAATACTCATTCTTGTCTTTGAAAAAGACAGCTTTGAAAAATGTTGTCTACTGTGCGTTGTACCAAAACAGCAAAAAAAACAAAAACATAATGCGTATAGTAATACATACTGTTAAAATATCAGCAACAGATTAGTGTCCCAAACAAGAGAAAGAGGTGCAAAAAAAGAGCAGCAGAATGCAGAGAAAAGGCATAAAGTTGAATCAGAATAGTACTGAAACACGGACAGACACATGGTCAGGGCAGACGGACACAGTCCAAGTAATATGCAAAGAAACAGGGCAGAAACCGTAGGCAGGCAGAGATTCATAACAGGATAAGCAGTCCAGGACAAACAGACAGAATAACACCCAGAATTGTCAGCAGGTGAAAACAAGAACTGACAAAGAAGATGAGGTTGTGAGTTAGTTACTCAGGGAGCAGGAACAGCTATGAGAGTAATCAGTACCAGGTACGTGATCATGGGAAATGAGTCTGTGAACACAGTCGAACGCAGGGGCCATATTCATATTCATTACCTAACAGGAGTTGAATTTTTGTTAGTAAAAATGTGAATTCGTATTAATAATAAACTAAAAAAATTTACATTCTTATTATCAAAAATAAAATGACAAGTTCTTGATATCTCAACTTGTATTTTCACTAGATTAATAGCAATGAGAATAGCATATTGGAACACGTTTAACATAACTAGAATTTTCATATATATTAAAATAACATTTTATTAAAGAGTTCCACAGGTTTTCAATACCTTTAGTCAGTTTTTATAAGTTTAGAAATATAAACATGATACTTGTATTTTCTTAGCTAATTAAATAATATTTATAGAGTAAAGTGTTCATTTTCAGCCATGTCATGCTTACTAAGGACAGAAACGTGTACTCAATAACAATCCCCAAATGATGTATAATAGTATACTGATACAATATATTAAAAGCAGTCAGTATTGTTTAGTGTGCGATTATTGATGTTTTATGACAAGCGTTTTAATGAAGCCGAACATTGCACAGCCACACGCCCACACACCCATCCTGTGAGAACAGGTGTGTACCACATCCTCTGTGAACGAAAGGAAGTGCATTCATGCAGTTAGAAACAATCTTGATGAGCAGCATAAAGAGAACAGCAGAAATTGGAGGCTCGAGATACAACTGACACCTGAGATTCTCAAGACGCACGAAGACGGAGGATAAGGTAAGCTCATATATAATTGTGAAATCTGGTCCAGAGAATTATCAGTTTTTATACTGATGATGGTGGGAACATCAGCATCATGAACTGCAATAGTAAAAGAGAGAAAAGTCAGTTCCCATTTAGTCCATTTAGTCAGTACTAAATGTCAAGCTGTGATTGGCCAGAGTTATAGTTCTGCACGAATGACCTGACATTAGACTTCCTAGACACTTTGCTGATGCTTTAATTTCTGATTAATAAAACAATCTCATCTGTATCGTAGATGGTCCGAGTGTGAGTACATTTTCAGCTCAATTTAAAACCATTCCTTTAACTGTATTATTTCTACAGAGAAATAAAATGAAAACTTGAAATACACATAAAAACAAAAAAACAAATAGCCTTTCATATAAGCATATTGTCGTTTAACCCCGTTAAATTGTTCCAGGGTTAATTAACAATGAAAAAACGTAAACCAGTTGAACCAATTCAGCTTTTACAGGTTGTTCTGTAAATGTTATACAATTATTCTGGCAACCACAGTTCCATAACAGGATAGCTGGATAAAATATTTTACATTCTACCCATAAAAGTTATAGAGAAAAGCTTTTTCAAGCGTTTAAATAGCTGCATCAATGTCACTCAAAATAGCATTGAGAGAAAAAAAAAACAGATGTTACCAATACCTGTAGAAGTTATTTGTACAAATGCGCATGCACTAAACCATAGACGAAAAAATTGGTATTTTATTTGTAATCATGAACACTTTGTACTTGTTGCAAATGCGCATTGACTTTTGCACTAATCTGTTGTTCCACAAGGTCGCAGAATGCTGTTTGGAGCTAAAGTACTGTCACAATCTAGAATTTGCTGACTATAATCAAAACAAAAAGAGTTCCTTAAAGATTAGTAAGAAGACAATTGATATTCTTTAACAAGACTGTATGCTCTTTCACCTCCAGGGCTTTTCATCGACCCTACAATGGCCAAAGGTATGCAAATTAAAGATCATCGTACAGTCTGTAATCAAAGAAAAATAATGAATGAGATTAATTCTCTGATAGGTACTAAAAGAAAACGAGATCTTGAATCATCTTACTCGAGTTTAGAGACACCACTGACAACAGGTAAGTAAAACTGATCTGTCCGCATCTGCTGGTCATTAATAACTAATCAGTTACTATCAGTAAAAGAAAACAAATTCCTGAATCATCTGACTCAAATATAGAGACACCACCGACAACAGATAAATACAATCTGACGTTTAATCTGCACTAGTAACTTATGATTTAGATGCCTATAAGGTCTGCAGAATTTAGACGTGCACATTAAAAGGGGCTTATCAAACCAATTCATCTATTTTCCGAACAGTTTGTCATATATAGCATAATGGGTATGCAAATTTCTTTGTTGTATGCAGATATGATCATGGAAAAAGCAAGACAAATTCTGCAAAGAATCAATAAGTCAGATCAAATCGATAAAGACAGACGGAAGAAGGCAATCATAGGGATTTTTGGAAAATCGGGACAAGGAAAAAGCTCTCTTTTAAGTGCAATCTTGGGGAAAAAGGATCTCTTACCGTCTGGTTGTTTTGGTGCCTGTACAGCTGTTGTTACTCAGGTGGAAGCCAATATGACCGACTCCAACTACACAGCAGAGATCGAATTCATCTCTAAAACGGTTTCCTCATTTATTCTACCATACCTTTAACAAGAGTTCCTCATAAATATGTAACGGAACAGAACCAAGCCTTATTTTTTAGTTTGTTGTCTACCTCTGCAGGAGTGGGAAGAAGAGCTCAAAGATATGGTTGGAGATCTAAAAGATGAAAATGAGGACAGGAATGAGGACTTTAGTGAAACGGCTGTAGAAAAGATAACTGCATTGTATGGAGCTGATGCAGACCAGAAAACATTAGAAGAGCTTCAGGTTGATGAAAAATTTGCTGAGATTAAAAGCTTTTTGTCTCTCCGTAAGAAAATAATCTCAAACAGCGATGTAAGTGTTAGACTGTTTATTATTTAACATAAATATCAAATTGTATCGTTAATATTCTTTTTAGCAAAGTCAAAATGAAACAATTTAATATCTCAAAAGGTCTCTAAATTCGCCAGCGATGTTGGAAGTTTCATACAACACAGTGCGTCAAATCCTGGCGGCTGGTTCTGGCCGCTGGTGAAGAGCGTGACCATCAAGATACCAGACTGTCATGAACTCCTGGAGCACATTGTGCTTGTTGATCTTCCTGGGACTGGAGACTGCAACAAGATAAGAAATGACCTGTGGAAATCTGTAAATATATTTCTACAATGTTTCTAAAGAAACATTACAAAGCGGATAGCTCTGGTCCTTTATTCTGATTGGTTTAGCCATGCTCGAATCTGTTGTGAATTACACTACAAACCTACACTCTTGTTTACTGTGTGTGTTGGTGGCTATCACTTTGTTGAAGCTATTAGTTCCAACCACAACGGTATTTGAGGAGCTACATAGTTTGGTGGAAGAATACTGTTTCCAATAACATCATTACACTTATTTTCACTGTTTTATTTTGTAAAACCGTACTTCGTTTATGGAATAACCATTTTATAAGTTTAACCATTTAATAAATTAATGGTTTACACCAGTTTTGCGCTGTGCCCCTTAGCTGTTATAAATTCACTGCCACCAAGACATCTTGGGGCTGATTGCTTTGTTTATTTTATCCTGTAGAAACTGGCAGAGTGCTCTTTTGTGTGGATTGTAAATAATATCCAGCGAGCGATCACTGATAGAGAACCCTGGGGTATGTTGAAGCACTGCATTGAAGAACTGGGACCAGGAGGAAAATGCAAAGGCATTAACTTCATCTGCACAAAGACTGATGACATGAATCAACAAGAGTATATGAGGTACTTTGTGAATATTATAGAATATTAAGGGCTAAGAAGTGGTCTAATTTTGAATCTAATTGTAGTAAACTCATAACCACGCAAAACCTTTTTAAATATTCTTTTTCAGATCTATACGGCTTCCAAAAGACCAAATCCCAAAAGACAAGGTTTGGAAAATCTATACTAGCAGTGTTTCTGTAGTGTGGCCCTTTTGTTTTCATAAAGTAGTAGTTTTTAGTTTCCTTTATAAGTTTGCACTGTTGGCTTTACTTATATCACTGACTGTTTATATCACTGTAACTTTAATTAATGAGTATAATAGTTTACTGAATAAAAAGGAGAATCAACCCGCAGCATAACAAATAAAACGGAGAATTTTATTTCTATATTTTACAGTTTTTTGCACAAAATGTTTTTCAAGTTTGATGCCTGCTACAGATCTCAAAAAAATCTGGACAGTGCATTTTTACCATGGTGTAGAATATCTTCTTTTTAAAACAGTTTGAAGATGTCTGGACATTAAAGTCATGAGTTTCTGAGTTTTTGTGTTGGAATTTGGTCTTTTGCTGAAATAGGCTGCTAATGAGTTCATGATCGACTTTGGAGTATTTTTCATTTAATCATGTGCCAAATGTTCTCTATACAGGCAGCGCCCTGACTCATTTTTATTATTATATTTATATTATTTGACTTTGCATTGTCCTGCTGAAATACATAAGGCCTTCCTTGGAAAAAATGTTCTCTGGAGGGGAGCATATGTTGCTCTAAAACCTTTATATAGTATTCAGCATAACTTAATAAGCTCTCGGCTAAATCTTTTCAAAAGTTCTTGCTATTTCAGCCCTTTTTTGCCCCCGTGCCAACTTTGAGACCTGTAGCAGGATTTAAATTTGAATTTAGCTCATTTAGTTGTTAAAAGTGTAAAATTTGTTAAGTGTTCTTTGTTAATAAAATATTTAAATCAGATATTAAATTCGTCTTTTAACTTTCATATTCTTTGAGTTTAAAAAAATGTCTCAACTGGAATTCGGGTTGTATATAATCAACCCATGAATCAGATTTTACAATAGACCCACACTGTATGTGTACATTAACATATTTGCATGTGTGTGTGTTTGTTTTGTTTTTACTTATTCTTTAGGATCAGAAACGGCCATGCATACTTCATAGAAATGAACTTGACAAAACAAGGGTCAAAGAAAAGTTTGACAATTCTGAAATCAAGGTCTTAATCCTTGCGTATTTTTCTTTGTTATTGTTACTTTTTAAAAACTCTGCTGAGGTGTGTGTGTGTGTGTGTGTGTGTGTGTGTTTTTTTTAGAAAATATTCAACACTGAAAATCAGTTTCAAGTTTTTACTGTGAGTTCCAAAGCATTCTTTGACCATAATTTAAATCTGGAATCAAGTGAAACAGGTATTTATTCGCATGCATGTGTGACAAAATATGCATATTTCTGTTGTGATAAAATATATTGGAATGCTTGGGTAAGAACATGGAGAATTACAAGAGTCTTCTGTTTGTGCTGCCTTCATTTATTATTTGTTTTCATCACTTTCGCTTTAATTCTCTGGCACTGACTGATTTGCGAAATTAGGCATCCAGTCAGAGTCGGAAGTTAGATAAAGCACTGACCAAATGATTAAATGAGTCCAAATCACATCCTTGTGTTTTTTTCTTGTAGAAATCCCAAAGCTGCAGGATGATCTGAGGAATCTTAACAAGAGCATTAACAGAGAACTGGCCAGAGATTATGTCAATAAAGCAAAGGGAGCAGTGCTCTTAGTCCAAAGTGGCCTGATGAAAATAGACAAGAAAATGGTACAAAATTAGAATTAAAATTAATAGAATCAGAGCTTCTCCAGAATACTGCCATTGTGTTTAACCACGTAATTCAGTGCTGTTGTATTGATGTGTTTTAGATTGAAATTAAAGTCAGCGAATTTAAGAACAACCTAAAGGAGTCACTAGATGAATTGGATGAATATTTTGACAGCATTTATAATGATCTGGAGCGGCATCTCTCCGAGGGAGTTAAAGAATCAATAAAATCATGTGTTGCTTCCACAACAGAATTAATAACACCCGTGAGTGTGATTCAAATGTTTTGCATAATCACCATCTTGTCCTTTTAACACAGTTTTTTTTTTTCATCAGAATAAAACTAGAAGAGGGTTCCATAAAGTCCTTGGAGCTTTGTGCAAGAACTACGGATATTACTGGTCAAAAAATCGGGAGGAATTTCGAGACCTGAACAAGACATTGGCCAAAAAAATCCATAAATGTATTTATAGCGATTTCTGTCAGATTTTCCCGTAAGTTCTATTTTATCGTTTCATTTCTAGTCTCCCTTTATGTAGTTTATAATCAAATGCAATAAACTATATATTGTCACGATTGCCATGGAGCAAGAGAACCAGGAGATGAAGGAACTCGAAGACAAGGGAGAATTAACATGAACGGTCTTTATTCTTTTAAAATGCCAGTAACATACATAGACCAGGCAGGGACTAAATGATTGAATTAAATAACGAAGTTGTGAATAATTAAACTGGGTCAGGGAAAAAACATGGGGAGAAAAACACGGGTCACAGGGAATATTACCGATGTGCTCTGTGTGACCTACTTTCTGTCATTAGGTTCAGGTGTGTTGAGTTAATTATGTAATTTACTTTCTGCTTTATAAGTTCCTGTTTGTTTGCTGTCAGGTTGTCCGGTCTTTTCTTCAATGGAAGTGAATGATGGTGCCTTGTTCAGCTGTCATATTGACAAAATTGCTGCCATTTGATCTTTGTTTTAGTTCTTTAGATGACAGATCAGTTTATAGATCTACCTTGTCCTCTCCACTACAGGACATTGAAGCCAAATCAGCTCAGGGTGGTCACTAACATATTGAGTAAACAACTTCATTTGGGGCTAGAATCTACTCGGTAGACATTGGTTTGAGCCCAAGTCTGCACAGTATTATCACGAGGTGGAGTCGTGGCATCAAACTCCAACCCAACTCCCGCAGACCCAATCAACCACAATGACACGCTCCGTTTTTATAGTATCAAATTATTAGCTAAAATCAAACTTATCACAAAAAACTAACAATAAAACACAACTATCATAAATTACTAAATGCATATTTTACTGAAAGTGCAATTATTTTTCTATCTGTTTCCACGGCAATCAATGTATGTTTGAGAATTTAGCTATTCCTTTCACAAATTCTTTCCAGAAGAGATTGTATATTAAAGATTACAACGATACCTAAAATGTTCTTAAAAAAGATTGTTTTTGGTATATTTTTATTTGCTGTAGTGTGGCTGGGAAAACAGGGAAATCAGTGCAGGAACAGATTGATCAGTTCAGTATCATCCAGAATGATTCTGCTTACCTCAGGTCTGACGTACTTCATTACATTCAGAACTTCATCCAAACCGAGGTACGTTCAGAGCTGTCCTCTTGGGTACACTAATGGCTGTCAAATGGCTCTCCTCTATGTCTGTCTTTGCTTTTTTTGAAGACTAAGTGACTCCTTACTTCTTGTAACTAAGCAGACTGATTTTATAAACCAGTAAAGACTAAAAAACCCCTGAAAAAAAATGTTAATGTAGGGTAAGCAGGGACTTGATGTTTACAGATTTCTTTTTGTGTTTTTCCCCTTTGTAAAAGGAAATCAAACTGAAGGCAGCACTCAACATATACATTGTTGACTCGAAGAAGCAAATCCACTCATCAGTACAACTAACAATTATGGAAGAAATGGCTACTTGCTATAAGCGTAAGCTAGCATTAAAGGCCTGATAGCATGATAACTATAAAGATAACAATAAAGATAGTTCTAAAAACTTTCTCAGTATTAATGAATAGCAGAGTCCACACCACAACTATAACACAGACAAACCATATCGTTAAAATCATTTTCAGAACTATTTTTTTTCCAGTTGATGAATGATACAAACTTTGGCAGCCAATCGGAATCCATTCTGCTATAACCAGCTTGAGAACTGAAATTAACAGATGCACATGCGCTTAGAATAAAAAACTATTTCATTCCCTGGTTAGGATGCTAATATCGTTATCTATAGAGTTATCATCCTTGGTGTGAGTGGGCCTTTAGAGTTAATCACCAATTATTTTAATTTCAATTATTTAGTGCATCATTGCTAAAAAGCCACCCAACATGTCACAAAGTACATTTTAAACAATTCAAAGCACATTCAAGAGTTGACGAGTGATTTTATTTTAGGAGCTGCAGCTGTGAAAGGAACGGGATCCTTAAAGAGAATGCAAGACCTCTTAATAACCACAGTTGATGAGAAAAAACAAATCATGTTCAACAAAGCAAAAATGGAAATGCTAAAAAGTCTGACTGACTTAAAGGTAGTGATCTCATATTCGTTAAGACGATCATGTGTTCAGCTGGACAATGACTATTCAAATGTAATCTTCTCTTATTGTAAAGCTGATGGTGAAGGGGGCTCTTGAAAAACACTTACAGGAAGCAATAGAACGCTCACAATCCCAAACCAGCAAAAAGTCAAAGATGGGTAGGAATGCCATCCTGCTACACAACAAAAACACGTTTAAACAAACAAACTTTTGTGATGTGAAGTATGACTGATTAATCTCAGTCATTGCCTCATGTCATATCTTGTTATATGTCTTTTCTAGATTTCTCCAGAGAGGTTGAGGAGCTTGAGACACTTCTACAGCAACTGTCTGACTGATGCTCATTTAGCGAGAGAAATGTCTCGGTTTACACATGTACTTTACACATGTAATTTACACATTCTTCTAGGGGACACACTGATTATTTGATTTTTTTTAATTGTATTTTATTAAAAATCTTCATAAAATGTCTGAACTTTTCCCCCCCAAACTTTTATTATTGTTTTATAGCCTTTACAAATGTATGCATTTACAGTAGTGACAATCAAGATATTTCTAATGTTCTTGTATTTACAGTGTTATAAAAAACATACAGATTGCAATAAAGATGTTTTATAAATATAACAGATGTTTTCCTCCCTGTTTAAGTGATTTATTAAACTGGAAGAATCAGTTGTTTCATGCGAGTGACAAGTTGTTGGTGGGAAGGGATTGAAACCACTGATTTTGTATATTTTTACATAACGTAAGGTATGATAAAAATGAAGTGCACAACATTTGCAAACTCCTTTATTTCCTGGGTAACACACTCGTATATTATGTGAGACAACACCAAAACTACTGCTGCAGATGTTCATGATGTCCTTCATCCAATTATTGTAATATGACGTCACATGACGAAACCCAACCAATGGGAAACAGGACACAGGACCTGGACCATCAGTCAGAACATGACACACTGAACAGATGAACCAATAACGGGAATAAAAGAGGTCAAGGAAAACATGACACTAACAGCATGAAGCGATTACCAAATAAAAAACATGAAAAAAAAAAATATTAACCAGAACCCCAAAAACAAGACGTGACCTTTTCAGTCATTCATAAGAAAAAATGAAATAATGAATAATGAATAATGAAATGTGTCAATATATTTTGCCACACAAACTACATATTTACAATTATTAATGTTTTAAGACAAGATTTACATGCAGTTGTTCTTTGCACGCGCCCATCCACATCCTTCAAGCATAAAATTATGTACCACATCCTGTTTGAACAAAAGGAAGTACATTGATGCAGTAAGAAACATCTCGATGAGCTGCGTGAAGATGGAAACAGCGTTTTAGTTTGCAGTCTCAAGATACATCTGACACCTGTGATTACTGAGAAAGAAGAAGGATAGGGTAAGCTTATGTATGTAATTGCATATTCTAGTATGTGTACTTTTGAGGAATGCTAGTGTCGAACATAGTGTGCCTTTGCTTCACTTAATCTACTTATTCTTTTCTTATTTACCACAAATGCAGTGCTAACCCTGCAGGGTTTCGTAACACCGGTAAAATGCGGTGCTAACATATAGGTGTAAAATGTGTCTTTACTCGGGATTAAATCTATGTTTAGAATGACCATAACGCAGGGTTAAACCCAGTGTGAAAAGCCCTATGGATTATTTTTAACTCTATTAGATAATAGTACAATGTTGACATTTCAATAACTTATAAATGTATATTTTGAACATCTTATTTTAAATACCATGTTAAAAAAAGGTCCAATCTGTCCAGATATCACGTTATGGTGCACTTTTACATCAGAATTGCCGACATGCCTTTTCAGATTTTAAATAGTTTTATTTGCGCACATCTTCAAATCTATTTAATCTGTCACAGAGATCCACGGGTTACAGGAGTTCAAGACAAGGTAGAAAATTAAAAAAGAACAAATTCTTGTTTTTGTTGCATTTTACAAAATTTCTGAAAAAATTCGGATTAAAACGTATTATAAAAGTAACGTAATGTAACATGTAAAAAGTATACACATTTAACCACTGCAACTGATTTATTAACCTTATGATCACGTTCACGTTGTTTTTAATCCTTCTTCAGAAACAGATAAAAATGTGCATCCATCTAAGAAACGAACGTGCCAAGAAAAGTGTGAAAGAAAAATTAGAAAATTCTGAAATCTGTAATATATTAACTAGTAGTTTATTAACCATTTACCAAGGATATGTTTGATTTATTTTACTTATTACTTGTAAATGATTTATAACTCTATCTATATATCATATATTTATCATCTATGAACACATAGTTATGTTTTGTAAATGATTAGTTTGTCATTAAGTAATCACTTATACATGCCTTAAATGCCAGTTTAAAAAAAGTTAGGTATGCTCAAGGTAGGTGCAGGTGTAGGCTTTATTGTCCCAATAAAAGTGTTGGCATCTATTTAATAATTTGAATTCAAATGAACATTTACACTCACTGAATTTACATTATCTTTTATAATGTACTTCCATACTGAGGTGCAGATAAATGCCACTTGCAATAAGTAGTGTAGCAGAAAATGATATTTAAAAAAAGGAAATAACATGTAAAAAGCGCAAGGACACCAACTGCATTCAGGGAAACTCTTTCTTGTATTCTCTAAATGGCTCATTCAACTTCCTAGAAGGAGAGAAAGATTACAGAAAGACCAAAAATGTAAAAATATGATAACTAGCATCTGGCTACGATCGCTGCAGAGGTGTTCTATCTAACTCCAAATATAGCATAACTGTCTATGATCTTAAAATAAACATTAACTATAACGTGTTTCATAAAAAACGACTACCTTCCAGACATATATACATATTAGAGCCTTAACAACACTCTCTCCATGTAAAAATAATCTGCTGAAATTCAGAAAAATAATAAAACCATGTTTTTAATCAATTTATTTATTTATTTTTTTATTTTCTAGAACCTTCAAGACATCCTGCAATGGCTCAACAAGGTATATAATTTTCTGAAATAATGTGCTTGCTTTAAAGTCTGTAACTTAGGACCAAAAAATAAACTTAGTTGCCTTATAGGTGCTAAAAGAAAGCGGCATTCTGAATCATGTGACTCAGACACACCACTGACAATAGGCAAGTACATATCAATGTTTCAGTGCTTCATGTTTTTTTAATCTCTTATTTTGTCTTTATCTCTGGCGATATAGATCAAATAATAATATTAGCCTATAGTCTACATAATTTTTATTTGAAATACTTGATCATCTTTAGACCAAAAGTTTTACTGAATGCATTGTACAGTTTCTTAAAGTTACACACAGGCCTAAATGCTATTACTTAATTAATAATCCTCATTGTGGTCGTCTTCATTGTGCACAGATGTAAGGATCACAATGAAGGCAAAGGAAATCATGAAAAGAGTCAGAGATAACTCGACCGACACAATCTGCATGCACAAAGACATCATTTCAAAGATAAGTAAAATGAATAGTGTTAACAGAAAGAAGAAAACCATAGGGATTTTTGGGAAATCAGGAGAAGGAAAGAGCTTCCTATTAAGTGCAATTTTAGGAAAAGAGAATCTACTGCCGTCTGGTTGTTTTGGTGCCTGTACAGCTGTTATTACTCAGGTGGAAGCCAATATGACCGACTCCAACTACACAGCAGAGATTGAACTAATCTCTAAAGAGGTTTCCCCATTTATACTACTCTTTCACAATAATTTTACATAATGAGTACATAAATCAGACAGGAAAGAAATAAAGCTATATTTACAATTTGTACTTCTACAGGAGTGGGAGAAAGAGCTCAGTCATCTTCATACAATTTTATCAAATAAAAATGAGGATGAGGAATTGGTTATAATTGCAAAAGAAAAGATCACTGCGCTGTATGGAGAAGATGCCTTCAAGAAAACATTAGAGGAGCTCAAGAATGACGACAAATATGCTGAAATTAAAACTCAAAAAATCTCAAAACGTGATGTAAGTTTTTAGGACTTTACAACAAATTTTCAATTGATTTCCGAGTGATTTTAAGCAACGTTCTTCCTCTACAGGTCTCTGAATTTGCAGATGAGGTTGCACGTTTCATACAAAACAGTGCAGTACAAACTGGCGGCTGGTTCTGGCCGCTGGTGAAGAGCGTGACCATCAAGATACCAGACCGTCGTGAACTCCTGGAGCACATTGTGCTCGTTGATATTCCTGGGACTGGAGACTGCAACAAGACTAGAGATGACCTGTGGAAATCTGTATGTGCATTACTAAAGATTTTTGTAAAGTACATTATAAAACCACACAAACTAAGCATGTTCTCTAATTGACTCTAATTTTAAATCCTGCAGAAACTGAGAGAGTGCTCTTCAGTGTGGATTGTAAGTAATATTAATCGAGCAATCACTGACAGAAACCCCTTGGGGTTACTAAAGCACTGCATTGAAGAACTGGGACCAGGAGGAGAATGTAAAAACATCAAATTTATCTGTACAAAAACTGATGACATAGATCCAACTGACTTTAAAAGGTTAGAATTACAATTTCTTTGTCACTAAATTGTATTTTGAACATCTTATTTTAAATACCATGTTAAAAAAAAAGGTCCAATCTGTCCAGATGTCATGTTGTCACGATTCAAGGAGAGACGAGGCAGGCAGACAGGAGAACACTTGAGTAGATTTAATTAAGCTTAGGAGTGGCGTAACGCCGAGCAAACATAAGCTCAAAACAAAAGTAAAACACAATGCGAATACTCAAGTGCAGGAAGTCCGTATTCGAAAGGGGTAATCCTCAGGAGATCGCTAGAGATAGCACAGGCAGAAGTTTGCAGAGGTGACCTCAATCCCAGCCGATGAATGACTGGGCTTTCGGTGTATATATGGGGTTGAGGTGATTACTGACAGGTGTGGTGAACAGGTGACTAGAATTCCGGGGATGATGAGCGGGTGATTGGCGTGGGAGACGGTGATCTGGCTGGTGTGTTTGTGACACATGTTGAGGTGCACTTTTACATCAGAATTGCCGACATGCCTTTTCAGATTTTAAATTGTTTTATCTTCAAATCTATTTAATCTGTCTTAGAGATCCACGGGTTACAGGACTTCAAGACAAGGTAGAGAATTAAAAAAGAACAAACTCTTGTTTTTGTTGCATTTTACAAAATGCCCAAAATTTCTGAAAAAATTCTGATTAAACCGTATTATAAAAGTAACGTAATGTAACATGTAAAAAGTATACGCATTTAACCACTGCAACTGATTTATTAACCTTATGATCATGTTCTCGTTGTTTTTAATCCTTCTTCAGAAACAGATAAAAATGTGCATCCATCTAAGAAACGAATGTGCCAAGAAAAGTGTGAAAGAAAAATTTGAAAATTCTGAAATCAAGGTATTATTGTGACCATTTTTTGGAGTAAATTGTGCATATATTTCTTTTTTAATTACATTTTCCTATTCTGTTTTTGTGTTTTAGAAAAGTTTCAGCACTGACAATGATTTTCTTCAAGTATTTACTGTAAGTTCTAAAGCATTCTTCGACGCCAGTTTAAATCTGGAATCTGCTGAAACAGGTAGACTCACAAAAACCCATACAGTCTGTTCAAGTATTCCTTGAGAAATTGTAAATCGCTCTGAAGTTTAAAATGATTATGATCGAAACAAAATCTCCCGTTTCTACAGAAATCCCAAAGCTGCAGGATGATCTGAGGAGTCTTAACAAGAGCATTAACAGAGAACTGGCCAGAGATTATGTCAACGAAGCAAAGGGAGTTTTGTCTCTGATCCAAAGTGTCCAGCTGGATAAAGACAAGAAAGCGGTATGCAGTTTACATGCAGATGTTTTCAGGATGTTGCCTGTATGTATCATTATTACTATTCACTGCTGTTGTGTGGATGTCTTTTAGGCTGAAATGAAAGACAGCATCATCAAGGAACTTCGAAATAATCTAGAACAGGAACTGAGTAATCTTGACAGGTATTTTGTCTGCGTTTATAAAGTTTTGGATCAGCGTCTATCACAGGGAGTGAAAGAATCAGAGACGCTATGTGTTGAATCCACAAAGACATTAATAACACCGGTAAGTGCGACTCAAATCAATTTGGATTAAAAAACAAACATACAAACAAAAATATTTTTGTGTCTCACTCTGAATATTAATCCACAGATAGCCTATAACAGCCTTGAAGCTTTGTGCAGAAAGGGTGGATGCCACTGTCCAAAAAACAAGGATATAATTCTAGACCTGAACAAAACATTGGCCAAACCCCTGCATCAGTTCATTGATGATGATTTCCGTCAGATTTTTTCGTAAGTTTATCCTGTTTTAGATTTGCATTCCACTTTTTTTCTTTTTTTCATCATGCAGTTTAGTTCAAAGACGAATTATTGTGCCTCTGTCATTAAATCATAGCATGGAAAAGTGATCAAGCGCATCCGAATTCCAATTTCATATAATTTTGGCTTAACTTCTGTGTGAGATTTTATATTTTTAGTGCTGATCTGCGTTAACGAGATCCCAGCTCCAGGAAAAAGAATATACGCAAATTGGTCAAAATTAGCTTTAAAGTGCACAAACTTTCCTGTCGCCTTTGTTTTTAAAAATCTCACCTCCTTCCCTGCATGTTTTATGTGCTATCACGAAAGTGAAAAGTGTTGTTACTGATGTCCTGTTACACATTTGTACTTATTGTACACATATCATGCTAGGGTTGTTACATTGTTATAGTTACAGGAGTTTTGGAGACACTTAATATTAAGTGGGACCTTTCTTTTGGCTTTAGTGTGTCTGGAATAACAGAGAAGTCAGTGTATGAGCAGCTTGGTGCATTCACTATTATCCATAGTCACACGGCTTACCCCAGATCTCCCATATGGCCTTACATTCATTACTTCATCAAATCGGAGGTGAGTTCAGTTGTTGGCAAATCTTTTATTACCATTAAATATGCAAATAAGCCTTTTTAGTCACTTAATGTTTATGTACTTGCTTGCTGTCTTTTTGTTTGCCCCCCAACAGGAAACCAAACTAATCGCTGAGCTCAAAAGAGAAATTGTTGACAAGAAGAAGGAAGTCTTCTCATCAATCCAAAAAACCATTGAGAACGAAATGTCTTTTTGCTACAAACGTAAGCCAGAATTAAAGTTACAATTAATCATAGATTACTTTTAATGCGAAGTGTACTTTTTTATTGTGCGATCAAAAGGCACTTCGGCGAACACAAATCCAAGAATTTGTTAGTTTTTTTTGTTCTTATTTGTCTCCATGTGAAAGAAAATGACTGAATGCAGAGTGTCGCTCATTTCAGAAGCTGCAGCTATGAAAGGACCAGGAAGCTTGAAGAGAATGAAAGCTCTGTTACTAAACACGGTCGACGACATGAAAAAAGACATGTTTGACAAAGCAAAAACGGAAATGCTTAAAAAGTGTGATGAATTAAAGGTACGGATCTCACATATACTAGTAAAAGCGTGTATTTAGATTTAGATTACTATTACCAAACTGAGTATTCTCTTGAACTTTGTGCAGCTCCACATAAAGGCTCGTCTTGACATAGGACTAAAGAGAGCAATGGATCTCTCACTGTCACAAAGCAGCACAAGCAAGTCGATGGGTGAGAGAGAAATACATCCTACTACACCACAGAAACAAGACAACAACAAAAAAAATGATATAACATCTTCATATGTCTTTTCTAGATGTCTCCAGAGAAATCGAAGAGCTGGATGGACTTCTAGAGCAACTGTCCGACTGAAGCCCATTTCCATCAGATTCTATGATTTTACAACAAATCATTCGATTCTTTCAAATCTTTACTTTTTTTTAATTCAAAGTTACTACTATGCTGTTATGTTTCTGATTATACGTTTGTTTGCTAATAGAAGTGTTCATTTGTTTGTTTGTTTTATCAAAATAAAAAGGCTTACCCAAAGTGTATATTGATTAATTGTTGGTTTTTATCTTTAACTTTTAAAAAAATATAGCAAGAACAATTAATTTGAAATTCATTAATTGGCAATTCATTAGACTGGAAAGTAATTGCAAAAATTCTTTTGAAATACATGAAATAAGAAGAAAATAAGAAATACTATTTTTTATTAATAATGACAGCAAATTAAATGTTTAGCTTCCTTCACATAAAGTGCAAAAAAAGATATATTGTACTGTACTGTATGAAAAATGTGTTTTTTATACTGTAAGTTGGGTGGGTGAAAAGAAATATCACCCATCTATGGCATCCTCAAATGGTTATTGAATAAACTTTTTTAATCATCATCACTTTGTCCTGCTTCATGCTCGCAGCTTTACTAAGTCAACTTCTTGACTAATGATACAGTTTTTGGTTACCGGCAAAACTTAATGTTAAAGGGTCCTGGGTTTTAATCCGCCCTGCTGACTAGTAAATTGGATAACAGACTAAATCTATCATCCGGGGATGGATCTTATATATTCTGGCAAAGAGGCATGTTCTAACACATCCTTAACATTCTAGAAGAAGTGAACCATCTTTGTCATTAACTCAACATGTAATCAGAAAGGTATCGCATGTATTTCAGCACATAAGACACAATTCTTTGGTTACATAAGTAGCTGTGTAACATACTTATTGTGTTACAAATGTAGCAGCCGCAGCCTATTACATCTATAGAATTACAAACTGTAAGTAAAAACTGTTCTAAAACTTAGTTACATGGTAAATACATTTTGTTTCATGTAGGTACAATGGCTTTTACCAAGCACTTACTAAGTATTATGGACACCTTAAAATAAAGTGTTACCAATATGAATTCCATACATAAATAATAATAAGTCCAAAATGTAAAATATACAGTGTGTTCCAATTCAACATGAAGTACTTTTGAAGAGAGTTTTGAAAAATATATCTGAGGCAATATCTTTAAAGCACAATTCCTAAATAGTTCTTTCAAAGATGACCGTCAACTGAGGCTGTAGAGATTAATAAAAGTAAGCTATATGCATTATATGCTATATCAGTATTTTACATTTAGTCATTTAGCATACGCTTTTATCCAAATAAAATATAGACTATAGAAAAACAATATGCATGTTCTTACATTAGAGATTAGCGTATGCACGGAAAATGGATGTTAAATGTCTACAAAAGCACTACACAATGTCATGAAATGGACACTTTACTGTCAAAGAGCACCATCCTTTTGATTAGATGTTAAACCAAGGTCCTGACTCCCTGTGTTCAGTAAAAAGCCCATTAAAGTTATTGTAAAGAGTAGGGCTTTGATCCTGGTGCTCTGGCCAAATTCCCTTCACTGGCCCTTGTCTATCATGACCTCCCAATAACTCCAATCCATTTGATTGGCTCTATCTCTTTCTCTCCTCTCCACCTGTAGCTGGTGTGTGGTGAGTGCACTGGCATCATTGTCCAGTGGCTGCTGTGATGTTCTCAGGGCTGCAGCAAGCTCTAGTGTGGACTCTAAGAACTCCTGGACTGGAGCGGGCTCTTTATTGGACTTAATTGAGTAGGCTCTGGAGTGAAATATGTGGACTCTTTGACTGGATCGGTCTCTGGAGTAGACTCTGAGGACTGCTGGACTTGACCGGATTCTAGAGTGGATTCTGAATGCTCCTGGATTGGAACGGTTTCTGGACTCATGACCACCAGAATAGAGTCCTCCAGGACCACCAGACTAGAAACCACTGGAGTCAGGTCTTCCAGGACCACCCGGACCACCCTCAGGACCACCAAAGTCAGGTCCTCTAGGACCACCGGGACAGAGAATCATCCATTATACCCTAACCCTAATGCCAAAGACCAGAATAATTGGGGAAAGCCTCACTTCCCTGCTTGATCAGAGCTATCTGCTCATGACTTTACAGCAATTTTCTGAATTTGCAATACTTACACAAAGTACGTAGAGTAGACGATTTTAACATCCATGTATGCTGACAGTCAAACCAGTTGTTGAAGGAGTTTCCTTCGATGCAATGGACCCTTTTCACAAGACTGTGATGGCGCGTTTAATAGTCATTAAAAAAATCACTATTGTGAGGGTATTTCTAATGTAGCAGCTATGGGAGGGACAGTAAATTTGATAATGCTCGCTTTTTTAATTTTTGTCTTTTTATTGAAAGTCATAAAAACACTTTTCTTACTTTATTAGTCTCTCATTCTTTTTTCTTTTTCGTTTCATTCTTTTCTTTTGCACATACTCTCTTATTGCTCACACACACATTGCTAAAAGATAAGTGTTTTCTTTCTAAATGGTTTATAGGCTGGACTCCTGAAGCTGTTATAGTTTTTGAAGAATTGAAAAGGGTAGATATTATCAAGAGAGATCAAAATAAAGCAAATAATGCTGGAAAATATACATTTTAAGAATTATTATATGTAGGACTTTAAAAGTCCTAAATATGTTTTGTCAATTCCATGTATGTTGTCTCTTTAATTAGTTTAAAAGGTGACGTAAAATAATTTCTGTATTTCTTTTATTTATGCGATAGTTCACATCCTGAAGTTTATGTCAGACCAAATAAGGTAAAAAACAATTATGCTTGAGCTAGAGAACATTCTGTTTTCATGTTGAATTAAAAAAAAAAAAAAAAAGCTGAGAGGCTGCAAAAGTCATGTGATGGAAACTTCAGCATATCAAAGCATATTAACCCTAAAAGGATACGTGTGTTGGGTTTACATTATGATTGGATGAGGCAGAAACATCCTGGTTTTGATTTGGATATGAAAACATGCTTACTTTTTCCGTTACTATGATTAATTATATGTAAGTGCGAAATCGTGACATAGTATTTGTTCAGTTGATGAAATATCTCTCCAGAAACTTTCAATATACAACAACTCTATAAAACAGTTTAACCTGATTGTGAACCTTAATAAAGTGGGTGCCATTGTAAAGATTATAACCCTATGTCACATATATTTTATGTGCATTACGCTCAATAAGCTGTTTAAGGGAATACACTAATATTTAAGGCACAAACAATATGGAAATGCTTGTTCCTGATTACGATGCATGCATTTATGTTTACAATGTGTTAAGAGAACAAAAACATTTTCATTGCAACAACTAGATGAGAGTCTGAATCAAGTTTAGAAAGAAAAAATGATACAAGTAGCTAGGAAAAACTCTGAGGGCTGTGAATGGTAGGCACACACATCCTGTACGCTGACAAAGGTACCACATCCTGTGTAAACAATATGAACTGCATTGAAACATAAAATATGATCAAAGATAAGGGTAAATGTGCATCGAAACCTTGCTTAATGTGTGGAAGAGGCCTTTTGTACCTCTTTGGGGTGCTTAATCTGAGAAAGAAGAAAAAACGTGCAGCAATAAAAAGGAGAACAGAGCATTAGGTCTCAGTCTCAAGGTACAACTGATGAATACTTTCGTATGCAGTCTATCTTCGGTTAGTGCAAAGGTGTAGATGCAGTACAGACTCAATGCATTTTTTTTTTTACTTTAAATCTTTACGGCTCTCTACCATAATGCTAATTATCTAAAAGTGACCTTCCTTAATTGTTGTAACCCTATAACCAAAATACATATGTATTGACTATGAAACAAACTTTACATGCATTTATGGTGTAACCCAAAATTTTCTCATCAATCAGTGTAAATTTTTACAGTAAACAAACTATGTGTTGTTGTTTTTATTCAGCATGTGCGCAGCTGCATGGCAAAAACAAACTCTGCAGACGTACCGGAAACCATTGCAAGACCGCATTCACACTCCAAGAGGAACATTCGTCAACATGTAAAAAACAAACATGTACAATCATTTAGAAAGAGCTTTGGATTGGTTGCTGCAGCAAAAACATGAAGACATTTAATAAATTTGATTCGTAATTTGATTCGTAAAGATAACGAATAAACAAGAAATGAGAATGAAAAATGAGTCATGTAAAAAAAAAAAAAAAAAAAAAAAAAAAAAAAAAATATATATATATATATATATATATATATATATATATATATATACAGTCATTTTTGTGACACATCGTGATGTGAACAATTCTGCATATATGTAATTAATTAGTACATATTGATGTCCTGTTTTCTGATTATTCTTTAAGATTTTCTAAATAAAATGTGTCCAATTTACCATATGCCTTATGTTACAATAAAATCCAAACTGTTTATAGTGAGTTCAGAGTGAATAGAAATAGCAAATAAGTACTGTTGTACTGAATTAAGTGATTTGCCGTGTTCATGTTGAGTAAATGGAGCCACAGTGTCTTCTGATTTGTATCAGGTATATATATGTACAAATGTACAGAATGTACGAATTGAGAAGCGCTGCTGTAACCCCTCCCCCCATACGGTTGATGAAAGATTGTCAACAGCATTCACACGTGTGAGAGTGTGGAAGCATGTGATTTCAGTGCACAGTAAGTACTTATAATGAACTGTATTAGCTAATTGTGTGCAATAGTTTACAGTCTTCTTTAATCATGTCCTTGACTGACAAGTTTCTAGCAAACTGAATGTATGTATATATGAACACATCGAAACAGACAAACATATAGAAGCTGGGAGTTTAAAACAGCAAAATATTTCTTTAATTCTTTTTTAAAGAAAGAGTGTTTGCATCCACCCTGAGGTCCTTGAGAATGTGATAGCTGCTGTGAGGAACAGAGTTAATGAAGCGTTTCACACTAAACTATTATACAGAGTACATGTTAATGGTAAACATTTCTTGGGAAATAAGTGCATGACTGAGAACTGTTAAAAAAAAAAGGAAAGCAGAAACACTTGTGAATAACATTCGATCTAAAATGGGCAATACAGAGAGTGGAGTAGAGGATGATGGATGGTGAGGATCATGAAGATGACCAGGATCTCATTTTCTGATGTTTGTAATACATAATGTATATTTTGTGCTGCGCTGTCGAAATTTGTCTTGAAACTTGTCAGGAATTTAAGCTTTTCTGTGACTTTGTCCATCCCATGACATTGAGTGGTCAATCTTAATTTTATCCCAATTTACTTCAGTTAGAGCCAAATGCTGTTTTGTTGTTTTCTTTGTCTCCTCACTAGACTCAGCATGTATGCGGTTGTTACTCTGCTGGACTCAGATGAGGTGATGGTGGTACCATCAAACTGGCTGAGCATAGACAAGAAACAATGTCACTGGCCTCCATTCAAAACATCAAGAAGTGCACAGAAGCTGTTCAGAACAGAATTAAACCTGAAAGAGGAGGGAAATCGTGGGAGAAATTAAATATTAACTTTCACAGAGCATATGGTATGATAATAAATGTTTTGATTTAAGATTCTGTACTGTTGATCACGTTCTCAAATAATACAAAATTACTTACCTTATTGCAGTCACTTTTGAGAAGGCAAAAGAGGGGCAAAAAGAATTTACAAAATGGTAAGTAACAGATAATTATTTAAATAAATTTACCTAAAAAGATCAGAAATTATTTGTGCCGTTTTGCATTGTTTATTTGCATATAAAGGGCATTTTTACTAGCTTCTGGATTCCCTGGATTGCTAAAAAGATCAAGACTCGAAAGCGATCAAGAAATGTTAAAACAGCAACATACGCCTGCGTCGACATCCAGAGCGTCTACTGATAGTGAGTCATAATTTGAAAAGTGTTTTTCTTTTTTTTGTAATTGCATCACAACTCAATTTTACACAACAGACCAGAGTGAGCTCCTTCAAATGATGAGAGGCATCAGGACCACAGTTCTGGAAAACTCAGCTATGTTAAAGAAGCTACTCAAAGAAAATACAACCCCCGAGTCCCCAGCAGTACCAGCATTCCTTCTAAAAGCTATGAAACAAACCTAAATCTGCCTCTTAGAACGCTTGAAGATGCTTGAAGGACTGAAAGAGAGCTCAGCGATTCAACAACACGTGAAAAATACGTGAGTCGACACAGCATTTAAAGACAGGGATAACGTACACTCATCCACCCATTAACCCTCTTGGCTTTATTCAGCAATGACTGATTATCCTGTTGATTCCACGGCTACTTAAATAAAATAAAATGGCTACTTAAAACAAATGGTCAATAAAAACTGCATTAATGCTCAGTTATTATTAGGCTACTCTATGTGCAAAATGTGTGTTTATTTCAAAGTATTCCAAGAAATGCAATGACTTAACAATTGCAAAAATATTTTTCACAGGTAAATTATCTGTCAAGGATTAGAGGTTTTGGGCAAAAGGATGTGGTCAAGAATATTATGCAGGAAGTCCTGTCAAACGAACTGGCTGTGCAGTTTAACTGGCATGAAAGAGGAGATAAAAAGCCCTTCGCTAAGCTTATTTTAACAGATGTGATCAGAGGTAAACACACTGCTGCATGAACACTTACTTATGTTTTGAATGTATTCAGTCACTTGGTCAACTTCATGATGTTTGCAAGTTTCATATACCTAAACTAATTTCCAGTGAATTCTTCATCGCTTTCCTCTTTCAGATGCTGCATCAAAACAAAGCATAATGAGGGAAGAGTGCGACATTGAAATGAAATATTATTTGTGGACCATAACGGATCTAATCGGTTGAAGGATTATGGAGGAGAGTGACAAATATACTTAATATTTTCTAACTTTCTATAGGCTGATCTTGCCCATGATTTTGGATTCTTCCATGTTAAGAAACCTACACCCATTTGTATAATAATCTTTATATTCTCCTTCCTGCTTCAGGTTTGACTTTTCCCACAATGCTGGACAGTGACACTGATGATGAATGAGTTCTGGAACATTTATGCATAGAAAACCTGCTTACACATTAGACATGAATTTTTTAAAACAATGTGTAACAGTTTAGCGTTCCACTGCTTCATACATTGGCTTTTGAGATAAAATGCATATAGCGGTGTTCATTTGAGGTGTATATTTATAGTTAAGCTAGTTAAGCTAGGCTAGGTTAGGCTATGTTGTGGTAATATAAGATCCATCACCCTTCAGCTGTAAATACTGTGGTATCGCTGCATTCATGAACAGGTTTTCATTATTATAGTATCATAGAGGCTTTATTTTCCTGTCCAATAAGGGTCCTCCTAAATATGAAATATTCAATTAGTTATGGTGTTGAGTCTGCAGACTGTTTGTTCCTTTTCAGTGTTAAAGTTGTAATGATTTTGTTCCAAATAAATGATAGTCGGACAACATTTTTCTTGCTTTTGTCTTTTTTACCTATCGCAATAGTCATATAAAACTGCAGTAGTTTTGCTAATGTGCACAGATAGCATAATATGCATTTAGAACAGTAATCATACAGTAAACATTTTCTGACAAATGCGATGTATTTATTAAATGTGTCATTTAATGTGTACTCTGACCTGTGATGTTCAATGTTAAAATGTTTTCTTCAACCCGACTTTAATATCTAGGTATAGTCCAGAAGTCATTTGTAGACTTCCTTTAAGAGCGTAGACACTCAAAATATACAGTACATTGTCCCGAAAGAGCTTTACAAAAAAACAATGCTTTAGAAATTAATATCGGTATGAATATGAGTAATAATTAGCGACCCAAACTCCACAAGAAAGAAAGAAAGGAGGAACTGAGACACGGAGGAGTAAGAGGACGCAGAGAAAATGGTTTAATCATCAGAGGAACTGAGTCAGAACAATACTGAAACACTGATATGTGGGACAGTCACTTGCTGTGTGGAGAAAAGGACAAAATCTTCATCTGCCATTTTTTAATAAACCACACAGTCTTATCTCATGTGTAATGAGGTGTCAGAACCACAGTGGTCAGATTTGTGACTGTAAGGATTCACTATAACCTCAAAACACAGAGCCAGCCTTTATATTCTGAGCGAATTAAATTATATTCATAGACATCTCTAATGAGAGTAATTTTAAATTGTCTTTTAATTTTAAGGCATGTCATGCTTCCTAAAGAAAAAAATGTGCGCTCAAAATAAAAACGCCTGCAACGTTTATACTATACTGCTATTAGACGACAAAATATTAATAATAACAATAATAAAAATGGTAAAATAACTAAAAATCCATTAACTTTAAACACACGCACTCCCGCACACATCCTGTAAGATGACATATGTACCACATCCTGTTTGAACGAAAGAAAGTGCATTGATGCATTTAGACGCAGCATGAAGAGAGAAACCGCTTTTTTGATTGCAGTAACAAGATACAATACAACAAAGATTTTTGCGACACACATACACAGAGACGAAGAATAGGGTAAGCTTATATGTAATTGTGGTCTGGTCAGTGGGATTCTCTGTTTATATGGTGATGAGTAGGTTAGAAGGGGACGACATAAACTACAACCATAAGAGAAAAGCATCAAGCTGTATCCGGAGCTAATAGTTATGCATAAAATAACTTGACATTAGCATCTTCCTGGTAGAGCCATTACTGCATGCTGATGCATTTTTGTATCTTGGATTCAGCTTTTGGGAGCACAGAGACCAGAAACACAGTCGCAAGAACCAATCCAAGATAAATATGTCTAAATAATAAATATATAATGAAAACGTAGCATGTTGACAGTCACATAGACAAGTCGGTTAAGGAAATTGTGCTTAATCTCAGTGTAGATTTTTTTCCCTCACCAGGATTTTTCATCCATCCAACATTCTAGAGAAGAAAAGATAGCGAAAGTCATTCTTTTGTGGCAAATTCTTAAATGTAAAAGTCTGGTGATTAACTTATCTATGAAAGAAACAAAAATGGATGTTCCGGAGATTAAAAGTGTATTTACAGTGAGTTAATATATAAATAAATGCTACAATTTTGTTTATATGTTTCATTGAATAAATTATTGACCTAACTTTATAGACATTTGTGTGAAGCTCCCAAAACTGACAGATATTTTCTTGAAAGAGTGGTAAAATAAAATGTTGTGCTGGTTCTTCAAGAGTCACTCTCAGCCTGTCTGTCTATAAAGTCTTCATGAATTTCATTATTTATATATTTTTTATCTTATCAAAGTCCTTAAGAACCTAAGATCTTTTGGAGACTCCAGCGTAGTGGAAAATAGTAGTACAGTAGACTAAAGCGTCCCTGGTGGTTTCACACCTAATGCTTCACCTTAATTAACAGCTAATGTGTCCTTTCTTCTTGATCTGTTCATATTTTTAATCCTACTGACCTGAACATTTCACCGTCCAGAGATCATGATTTAACATGAGTTAAATATTTTCAATAGATGTCAACCCTAATGCACACATCTCATAGGAGAACACTAAGAAGTAGCATAGTTATTTCAACTAAAGAACATCAAATGTCAAAAAAAAAAATCACAGTTATACACCGTATAATACAGAAACTTACTATAAACAGGTTTTACTGTCTTTTACTGTTAAAATTGTTCTTTTTAGAAATCAGAAATTTATATTCAGTAGTTACTGTAAATATCATCAAAAAATGACTATGCTTTATTTTCATTGGTTTTATATCGGTGGCGGTGCCAAACAGACATTTAGTTTGCATGCAACTTTGCCAAAGGGCAAACGCGTTGTGCAAACACAGAGAAACACATTTCCTTATTAACCCTTGCACCCTACAATACCGGAGTAAACAAAAAAACTACTTAATAATAGATCATGTTCAAAATGTCCAGAAATAGTATGTCATAACAATGTACCTTTTTTTTCCTTTTCGAATATAAGCTTTATTATTACGGCCATTAGGAAGTAAAACAAAACAACCAAATAAATGAATAAGGCGACCATTTCACTTTTGCTTTCCCTGGCTTTCACTTTCTGAGAAGTCCACACCCAAAGGAGACCGAAAGCTAACGTCTTAGTTACTTACTCTGCTCAAAGTGAGAGCTGAATCAACAGCAGTATCCTGTCCTACAGACAATATCCTAGGAGATAAAAGGTAACTTTTCCAAAACTTACTTTTTGTATTTTTTCCCAAAACAATCATACACACCAGAGACATACACATTCCTACAAATTCACCCAACAAACATTCGACATCAACATTTCAGCTTTAGCTTTTAGCTTTTAGCCGTTCTGTTCTTTATTCTCAATACTTATGGAGTAAGTAACATTTAAAAGCCTTTATTAAAAAGGGTTATGCCTTTAAAACACAACTGATGTTTTTGAGAATGTCAAATGTATGATTTTTGGAACAATGGAAAACGTGGTATTCTTCATTAAATCAGATAAATCATAGAAGCCGGTGCAAATGAATCTATTTATATCTTTTCTGGGAAAAATTTTAAAGGCACTTGGTTTACTAAAAGGCATTGTTTGTTAATATGCATGCATTGTAAGCTGCACATGGTATTATGAGAGACTAGCATCTGGTTAAGCAGAATAAAATTTGTTTGATTCATAGGAAACAAAATCTATACCGTAATTCCTGAATATACCTTAAATGACTCTGGATAAAAATCTATTGATCTTTGCTGTAAGGATACCTTTAAGGTGTGAATGCAAAAAAAAAATAAAATCCATCCACTCTTTGTTTTTTGTTTCCATCACTCAGAAATTAAGTAGTAAATTAATAAACTGCATTAGTGTGAAGAAAATGGCAAACGAAATTGCAAAATCACCATTTTACTGAAGATGCACTTGTGGAAAAAGCGCATCTTCTCTGTTTTTTCTCTGGTTACCCCAGATGCCATCAAAACAGTTCCCCAGAGATAACAACAAAACGAAACAAAACAACTCTTGGATTTGCCCGAATCATATGAATGGCCAGTCAACAACGACAAAATATTATAGAAAGTTGATGTGTTTGCAAGTAGAAACTGTCCCGATTTACAAACAGATCATAAACAATTGCTTGGCAAAAATGTAGACTTTTCATTGACTGCAAAGAACTCTGAATTCAGGAGTCCTACATAAAATGTACTGTACTTTTACTTTAAAACATGCTGTGCTCAAATATTTAATCAAGTCGTTATCTTTGAAGGTTATTATAATCACATTATATTTCACATTGATGTGAAAGCCCCTTTAAGACCATTTTCAGACTCTATCCTCTACCTTTAAAGGACTGGGTTGGTCAACATTTCAATTTATCTATTTCTCAGTAGCTAAATGCTTGTTATTGTCCTTTTCTCTTGCTCCGTCTTTTCCCTCATGGCAGACCATGTATGCGGTTGTTACTCT
Source organism: Puntigrus tetrazona (assembly GCF_018831695.1). NCBI lineage: Eukaryota > Metazoa > Chordata > Actinopteri > Cypriniformes > Cyprinidae > Puntigrus > Puntigrus tetrazona. The sequence goes on along the minus strand of NC_056717.1, from coordinate 18,180,202 downwards.
GCAAGACTCAGATGAGGTGATGGTGGTACCATTAAACTGGCTGAGCCTAGACAAGAAACACTGCCACTGGCCTCCATTCAAATCAACAGAGAAGTGCACGGAAGCTATTCAGGACAGAATTATACCTCAAACAGGTGGAAAACTATGGGAGAAACTACGCATTTGCTTTCTCGGAGAATACGGTGATGGTCACTACTTTAAAATAATATGGGATTTTGTGCTGTCTAACAAGTTCTCAAATAATACAATACAATATTTATCTTACTGCAGCCACTTTTGAGAGAGCAAAAGAGGAGCAAAAAGAAATCGAAGACTGGTAAGAAACTTGCGTTTTGATTTGACCTTTCAAAGAGCAAAATAGTTTATTTGTATTGTATTAAATATTGTTTATTTCCAAATAAAGGCCACATCCATTAGACACTTTGTTAAGCGGAGTAAAAAGACAGGAGTTTGAAAGTACTAAAGTGAAATCAAATAATCAACCACTTCCTCCAGTAACACCTGCATCTACACCCAGAAAATCAGATGATGGTAAGTCAGTTTTTTTGACTTGATCAATATGAGATTACTATTTTCTATTTTTGCTAATTATATCACAATTTATTTTGCACAGCAGACAAGGCTGAAATCGTCCAAATGCTGAGGGACATCAAGAGCAAGGTTCAGGAAAACTCTACCATGTTAAAGAAAATACTCAAAAACAATACGGTTTCTGAAGCCCGCAGCAGTACATGTGCACATTCAAAAAACTTTAAAGCAAAGCTAAACCTGCCTCTTGGAACCCTTGAAGATGTGGCCGGGACTGAAACAGTGCTCAAAAACTCAGCAACACGTAAAAAATATGTGAGTCGACGCAGCGTTTATACAATATTTAAAAGGGATACTGTACACTCCTTTGCTTCTAAACATAAAATACATGTCCCTCTTGTTCTATGACGATACACTTTTTCCTAATAAATAAATTAAGAAATGCTGATGGCAATCAAAATTATTTTATTATCTCCAAATAATAGTCCAAGCAGGCTATTGCAACTGTACAGTTTAACATTATTATTATTAATTATACATAGACCAAATATGTTAAGATATTTGATTTGATCACAGAGATGATCGACTAATTAGAATCACATATAAAACAAATTCTTCACAGGTGAAACATCTGTCAGAGTGTGGAGGTTTTACTACCAAAGATGTGGTGAAGAAAATTATGCAAGCGGTCATAACAGATGATCTGGCTATACAGTTCAACTGGCAGGGGAGAGGAGATAAACAGGCCTTCTCTCAACTTTTGTTAACAGATGTGATCAGAGGTAAAGAAAGTGCTGCATGAACACTACTTACAAACCAAGAACGTTTGCATTTTGACCGTAGTCGCATTTGGTTTTAAATTCAAAACCAAGGCATAGAAATGAAACATATTTAAATAAATCTGCGACTGAGATTTCACCTTAAGAACGAATAAACTGTATGAGGCACTATGGCTTAAGAATTTGCAACTCATTTATAGTCAAGTTTCTTCTTTCAGATGCTGCGTTGAACCGAAATGTCAACAGGGGTGACTGTGAAAATGAAATAAAAAAATATCTGAGTTACGCAGCTGGTCGGAAGAAACCAAAAGAACAAGAAGGTGAGTGACACAGATGGTAGATGTAATGCGAATGCGTTCATGGGGCTGTATTTAAAGGGTTACAGCGCCCCAAAATCAGAATTGTTAAAATGATTAATCACTGTCAAGGTCCAGAAAAGTATAAAGGACATTGTAAGAATAGTCTGTCTGCCATCAGGAAGTAGCTCATTGTAGTCCCAATCAGCTGTTTTCACAGGCATTAAACTTTCATCATTTTAAAAGACAATGACTGTTTCTCAATATAAATTCTTCGGTGATTTTGTCATAGACATATATAGACTCCCCATTGGACAGCTCCAGGAATGCCCTGTTGGAGAGGTGAACTTGACGTCATTCATTATACTGTTGATTCACACGGAGCCATTGTGTGCGGGACTGTGGCATCTTTCAAATATTCACTGATTACTATGATGAATGACGTCAAGTCAGACCGCTACAATAGAAACGGTCACTAATCTAGGTATACAAGTATATATCTATCTTGCATCCTTGTGTTCTCATTCTACGTTGCAAGTAAAGAGGGCGCATGCAATCATTTCGTCTTACTTCATTTTAATAAAGTTTTAAGACCCGGAGAAAGCCATCAATTAAAACATAGTCATAGTTAAACATAATGCATAATGTAAAATAAAATGATGCAAATATGAGAAAAATTAGACTATCTATAATAGTATGACACGTTTAAATGTATAGTATTTAGTTTAAATAATAGTATGACATGTTTTAATGTTTAATTGCGTCATACGTCGAGTCATAGGTCAGCCAAGAAGCCTTGCAGAAATATATGTTAGTTTTACATTGCAGTACTTGGGGATATATCCCATTTACGGAGCTTCAAAATAATGGGCACTATCGGCTCACATTACCAAGTTTGGAAGAGCCAGGATATTTTTTTTAAAAACTCAGATTGTGTTTATCTGAAAGAAGAAAGTCATATACACCAAGGGTGGCTTCAGGGTGAGCAAAATATGGGGTAATTTCCATTTTTGGGTAAACTATTCCTTTAAGCAATACATCTCAATTATCACGAGGAAGCCTGGCAAGGCCGGTGTCAAAGAGAACAGTCCAGTCTCTGCGGTCTTAAAAAATTGAGAAACAGCCACTGCACTGAACTTTGTTTAATCATCATTGTATAGTATATTTTGCATAAATATCTCCTTCCCCTGTAGGTCTTAGAAATGAGATTCAAAACGTGATTTCTACCTCAACGATGGACAAACATCCAGATATAGGAGCACTTTAGAACTTTTCAATGGATAATTCATAGTGATTCACCGATACCACTTTTTCAGCTTGATACTAATACTTTTTTTTGGTACTTTTTCTGAAATACTGAATATGTATAATGTCAATTGGCTTTGTTCATTGTGCAAATTATATTTCCTTCAGTTATTTTCATACTTAGTCATGTTCATTTAAATGTATTCTACAAGCTTTTGTTACTTTTTATTTTAATATGCTCTATGGTATTTCATTTTTAATTTAAGCGCACATTAGAGTTGCTCCATACAGTGGCTCAGTAGCTACATGACAACAAGGCGTTTTCCTGTAATAATGTAAGGAGTAACTCAGCCTATATAAATATCGTAACAGTAATAAACAAATTTTGTTCAATTTGATATTAATTCATAAATTGGCATGTTTGTAGGCAGGGGTGCCACTATAGTTTCATGGTCCACTGAACATTACACTGTTTTCAAGGAAAATTACAGCAGCTTTAGTTCCAAACTTAATTTAGTATAAATTTGGTATAAATTGCTATAAAATGTAGTTTTTTTTAAGTAGCATATATACACATATGTCTATTCATGTTTCATCAATTGCATGTGATGGTTTCATTAAAAATAAACCTGAATTAAAGATGATTTCTCCTCTTCAGGATTTTGTATTTTCACCTAACTAATCTCACACAAGTTAATTTACTACATTTACTTATTTATGTTTAAAATGAAATATACACCAATTACGTTTTTTGCCGGCTCTTGTTCAACCCAGTGATTTTGGATGTCATACTGACCTCCTCTGGTAGTTCTGTTATATAGCAACTATTCACATTGTTAACTTGAAATTCATAATGATAAACAAGTTGCAATCATATTCTCAATAACATGTTGGTTTACTGAACAAATAAGTAAATCTAATTCCATAATTTATGTAATTCCTTATTTTCAGTTGTGTTTTTATCTATGGCATGTTTATCGAAGCTACTCAAATGTCTTAATTGAACTATGGCCTAATTTCAGCTTGATCCGAGCCCTGTTTGTGAAACCGGGCCAGAAACGACCTGAAATAACCATAGCACAATGTCATATTTTATTGAAGTCTCGTAAGTTACCCAAGACAACTTGTTTAACAATACACGCCATGTACCCACTTGAGAATAAGTAACAGAATGTGAACTAGACACAAAGTCATGGTTCATTTTAGAATCATCAATCAAAAGTTTGAATCAGAATTTTCCAAATGTTACTAGCGATTCTGCAGGTGTTGAAATTAAAAACAGGTGGCAGAAACCAGCTATTTGACATTTAATGGCCATCAGAAAGGACATGAGTGTGTGGATGTGAAATTGACATCAAGTTTCTAATGTCAGTTTGATGTGGATATCCGAGCTGTGAACTAAATATTTTCACTCGGTCACCACTGTCCAAACTTCGCATCTTGATCAAGTTTTGAGTAGCATTTGACATCAAAGGTTTAATCAATTTAACTCCAAATGTTAGTCAAAAAACACATCATTTCAACACAAAATAAAAACAGCACATGACATTTGTCCACCAGAACCTCACCCATGGTTTATGAAAAAATACAGAGCTTTAAAAGCTGACATGCAAAAGAGTTTCATTTATTAATAATAATTCTATGAATGAAACAGCGGCAAACCTATGCTACAGTAATGAAGATCTCAGAATGTGACATTTAATAAGCTTATATTTGATATAGCTTTGGTGAATTAACCACCCTTAAAAAATGATTAATAGAAACCATGATCTTGTACAGATAATTAAAGCTTTATTTAAAAACACATCATTTCAACACACCAGAATAAAAAAAACAAAAGCGACATTTGTCCACCAGAACCTCACCCATGGTTTAAAAAAATGCTTAAATAAAGTAGTAAATAACCCACACTCAATAAGATAATAATAAGAGAATGATAACAGACCACTAGAAGGCTTCAATACAGACTGCAGTCTTCTGTCCTAACAGACATTATCACATTTAATGTGAGATATGATTTGATCATTTCCATTTCAAATTATGTTGCATAAGTCTGAATTGAACTTTCACTTTTTTCACATGCTTTCACTTTAATTTCCCCTGAAACCTATACCAATTATTTTTCAGAAGATTAAAGCTCTGGATTTGATAATTAATAGTGACACAGACGAAAATTTTAATTTTTATTTATCTTTTTAGAAAATAAGTCTAAAAAAACAAAAGTAACACTGAGTTATTATTTTACAATAGAACAAACATGCAGTTTCTATATGCATATTCTATAAACAACAATTAGCTTCCATAGACAGTGAAATGTAGCTCATTGACAAATCAGAAATCTCTTCAAACATACTCAAACACTCAAATTATGTTGCATAATTCTGAATTGAAATTACAAATATCCATACATATGTTTTTAAACAATCCTAAGACAAATACATCTATTAATGATGTATAATTGTCTATTTATATTTAGAATATATTACACATTATTTATTATTACATTATCAGCAATACTATATTTATTTATATAAGGTTATTATATTAGGCATATGTGCTAGCAAAATGCATGTAGTGACATTTCCACATGCCAGCAATGAATGGAACATTAGCTGACAGTGAATTATAAGAAAACTTACTAAGGAACTTACTAAGCTGATTTTTGGCCAGTAAGAGATCTGTCAATGGCTACGCAGACCATAAACTTTATCACTTGGAATATTAATGGATTTAAACAGGGATAAAAAATTTCAAGAACTACAAAATGCTGACTTTGTTTTCTTACAAGAGACACACATTGGAGTAGGAGATGAACACATTATAGAAGGTCTAAAAAATGAGTGGCATGTTTCCTACACAAAGTTTACCTCCCGAATGGGAACCGCCATACTAGTCAAGAGAAGACCACATTTTGAACAAATAAGTGATGAAAAAGATAACTGTGGAATATATGTTGTGCTGAAAAGTAAACTGGGGGGTCAGCTGTGCACTCAGGTGAGTGTTTATAACCATGAAAAGACACAAAAACCCTCGATGTACTTTCAAGGTACCTGCAGTCAATGTCCACAGGGCTGCTGGTGATCGGTGGAGATTTCAACACAGCTCTCAATCCATTTATTGACAAAGACAACCAAATCCATTCAAAAGATGTGACAGACAGCACAACCCACAGAAAGCTACGCTGCTCTGTGAAAAAGTTCATGAAATCTCTTCAGCTGGTTGATGTCTGGAGAAGAAAGAACCCCACAGAGCAGAATTATACATTCCAGAGTCAAGTTGCATCCAGGCTGGATTATTTCTTTGTTCCAGAAGAATGTATGTGGCGTGTCAGACATTGCAAAATCAGAGACTCAGAGATGCGCAACCATTGTCCTGTGTATTTGGAGATCAACAATGCTCCCGCGGTAGTTTTTACAAAAGATCTCCAGATACAGCCAGTCTCTCAATGGCTGAATTTAAAAAGCATCTTTTGACCGATGACATGGGTTCATTATTAGATGAAGAAAGCTCACATGCAGTCAATGAGGTTGACATTATATCAGCTGTAAATTCTCTTCAGGTTTCTAACACACCGAGACCAGACGGCATCCCAGTTTCCTTCTATAAAGACAACATTCATGATCTAATTCCATACATAAAGATGCTTTATGAAAGAATCCACAGAGGTGCGTTTAACTGCTCAGAGAAGCACTTTAATGAAACTGTAAAAAGTCTGCATGATGATAATCAACATTTCTTTAACATTGACTACCTCATCATTAGAACTATTCTAGCAAAACGTCTTGATGAGTCTCAGTCAAAGGGTCGTGTACCAAAAAATTTGGCTTCTGTCATGATCACTCCCAAAACGTGCTGTCTCATATTCAGGATGAGATAGTTAAGCAAAAACGGTCAAACCCGGCTCTATATTAGGATTTCCTCATTGTGAAGAACCTTCTTAGAAGATGCACCAGAAGTAGCTACTGGATCTGCAGATGTTTTAATCGAGAGAGACAAACTGTTGGATCAGGGTTGTCCGCTGACACCGGTTCTCATTACTCTGGCTCTGAAATGCTTTGTCTCTGCATTAGCTGAGAGTTTAAAACAGTGTGAATTTCTGTTTTTTCAAGAAACGTGATACTTTGCGTCCAACCTGAGGACTTTGAGAAAATAATAGCTGCTGTGGAAAATAGAGATAATGAAGTGTTTTACATCAAGGAGCTGTCTAAAGGAAATGTTGAAGGCGGCCAACTGAAATATATAGAAAATAATACTAAAGTTGAACACTGATCAATAACACAAAGGAAGAATCAGAAGCAAGTTGGTCCAAAACAAACAAAGCCAATAAAGAGAGAAGTGTGTGTGAGGAGCATGATTTTGCGTCTATGATGAAAGAAGAAGACATTTCAATGGAGAATGACAGAAGGTGGGGATCATGAAGTTGACTTGTGATAGTGATAGCTATTTATTTCTAATGCTAAGTAGCAATTATAACGGCTGAATGGATACATACTGTTGCGTCCTTGCTTCACTTTTGTACTCAGAATTGTGAAAATTTGGTTTTGTTTGCAAATCACCAACACACCATGGCACATGCCTATAACTCACAAATTCAAAGTTCAAAAGATCTTAGTTTCTGCTGAAGATGAGGAGAAATGAGAAATGAGATATACATTCTATTTATGCAGGGATTTAGTCACACTTGTCAGGAAAGTGAACAAGAAAACATATATATAGTTTGATCATGTCATCAAATAGCTGTTCGCTTTCATGATTTAGTATGATTACATTTACATCAGAAATGAACCGTACCCCCAGACCGTCCTTTTGTGGTGGGTAGGGTTTGTGTGTAAATAGAATTTTAAAGCAGCATTTATATTGTCTAAACAAACTGAACTCTGATGCCTAATCAACCAAAGTACTATTGTGAAGAAAGAAAGAGCGCATTTTGAGTAATGAACATGGAAATGCATTATTTCATATAGATCCACAAACCCATGAACACAAGGCTAATCGGGTTTAGCTAAAATTAGTACAATAGTTAAAAAGCTGACTAATTGGACACTTTAAATAGAAAATTTTCGGATTATTTCATTGGTCAATTTTGTGATCAAGCAAATTCACTATAAAACTAGACATATTTATTTTTCAATCAGAGCTAAACTGTCTTTTTTTTATTATTATTTATTTCTCCCCTCACTAGACTTGTTACTCTGCTGGACTCAGATGAGGTGATGGTGGTACCATCAAACTGGCTGAACATAGACAAGAAACAATGTCCCTGGCCTCCATTCAAATCAACAGAGAAGTTCACGGAAGCTGTTCAGAACAGAATTAAACCTGAAACGGGAGGGAAGCCGTGGGAGAAATTAAATATTAACTTTCACAGAGAATTTGGTAATGGTCGCTATTAAAAATTGTTTCAATTTGGAATTTGGACATTTTCAAACAGTATTAAGTATTCATCTCATTGCAGTCACTTTTGATAAGGCAAAAGAGGAGCAAAAAAATACTGAAGAGCAGAAAGAACGGTAAGTAGACAAGACAAAAAAATAATATATAAAAAAATCATATTTTATTTCAGGTGTTTTTTTTTCAAATAAAGGCGATATCTATTAGCCACTTGGTTCTCTCCATTACTAAAAAGACAAAGACTCGAAAGCACTCAAGCAATGTCAAAACACCAACTTACTCCTGCATCACCTGCATCTACATCCAGAATGTCACCTGATGGTGAGTCTTTTTTTTTTTGTTGTTGCCATAATCAGTTTGAAAAGATTTTGTAATTACATCACAACTCATTTTACACGACAGACAAGGATGAGCTCCTTCAAATGCTGAGAGACATCAAGAGCACGGTTCGGGAAAACTCCTCTATGTTAATGAAGATACTCAGAGACAATACAGCTCCTGAGGTCCCCAGCAGTACCTCCGTTGCAACTAAGGACTTTAAAACAAGTCTAAATCTGCCTCTTAAAACCTTCGATGATATGGAAAGAAGTGAAAGGGACCTTAACACTGCAACAATGCGCAAAAAATATGTGAGTCAACAGTATTTAATGCCCCTCTTTTTCCTCTACTGTTACCTAAATAAATAAATACATACATGCTATTTGGACTCAAAAAAATTTTCTCCTACTATCAGAAAAAAGCTTAAAGCTTCTGCTAAGAATAAATGATACAGGCAGACAAATATAAACGTACAGTGTTCTTCACATATTTGATCGTTATAAATACTTGAATCCTAAAAATAAAGGTACTTCACTGTGCCACAGAAAAATATTTTGTCTAAATGGTCCCATAAAGAGCATTCAACATCTGAAGAAACCAACCCAGGTTCATTGGAAATACATGCCTCTAAATACATTTCTGCAGCACCTTACGTACCTTAAAAAATGTAACAGCATGTCAAAATTGGTTTGAATTCACAACGTAATATTCCTCAAGTAATTATACAAAAAATAGGCCTTATTACTCAAATCATGCCTTTTTGGTGTTCATTTCAACTGTAAACTGCAGCCATTTGTATGTATAAATATGTTTTTGGAGTTTTGCAGAAATGTAGGTAGAGGTATTTCAATGAGCCTAGGTTGCAACAAACTTTCTGTTTCACAAAAGCTTCTTCTGAATTTAAAAAGTATGAGAAAGAGATGGTTATGTGAAGAACCTTTGAATGGTTCTTCCATGGCATCGCTGTGAAGAACCTTTTAAGCACCTTTATTTTCAAGATTGTTGATCATTTAATGCAGCGACTGACCATTTACAATCATATATAAAAACCTTTATTCACAGGTAAAATATTTGTCAGGAATTAGAGGTTTTGGAAACAGGGATGTGATAAAGAACATTATGCAACATGTCATAACAGACGATCTGGCTAAGGAATTCAACTGGCAGGGAAGAGGCGAAAAGAAACCCTTCTCTCAGCTGATTTTAGCAGACGTGATCAGAGGTAAACTTCCCACATACCGATGTTTTCATTTTATTCACATTTTGTCTGCAGTCTTCACTTTCAAACGAAATCAAATGAAGACCCTACGAGTGTATAAACTGTCTGCAGCTCAGAGTATGACTTCAAGTATCCCCTTTCAGAGGCTGCGTTCAGAAAAAATATAATCAGGGCCGACTGTGAAGCGGAAATAAAAAAATATCTGAGTTACACAGCTGACAGACTCAGTCGGAAGAGACTAAGAGAACAACAAGGTGAGCGACAGATATTACACAAATAAGCCCGTGTGACTTTTTTTTTGTTGTTTTTTTTTTTTTTTCAAAATAAATACCAGAAATCATGCAACTTTAAATGCTTTTTACACAGTGCTTATGGTGCTATTATATTTATAATTAACACATTTTTGGCTTTGAATAAAAAGTGATAATAATAATAATAATAATAATAAATGTTTACTCATTGTATAGTGTTTTGTGTAATTACCTATGTCCCACCTGCAGGTCCTGGGCATGATATCCCAAATGTGACTTCCATACTATTGGACGAAGATGCAGAGTTGTCTTGGGATTTTTTTGATGACTGAGTATTCAATCATGCAGACACAATTACACAATAACCATATTTTATGAAGTACGTTATGCTATTTTAAATTATACAGTTTTTTTAATTATTTCAAATTGTGTTAATATCTTTTTCTTGAATCTTCATCTAAATGTACAAATAATAACATATTGAAAAATCTGCTTCTCTGTGACATTACTGCATTCCATGATTTTCAGGTTTGTGACAGTAGACAATATCAAAACAAACAACATCGGTGTACAGCATTTTGTGAATATATCTGTTGTTTCCAGAGATTCTTTAAATTACAATTCCATTCAAAATAAATCAGAATTACAGATTATATCTGCTCTCTTTGTCAGTGCTTTTTGGTTTGTTACAACTAATCAAGCAATACTGAAACTACTGTATTTATTTTTTAAAATCATTTTTTGTTTGTTTGTTCATTCATGTTTATTTCATGGGGAAATAGGAAGAGATGATGTGCTTTTTATTGCGTGAATTTATTAAAAAGTGACACAATTTTTAAACGTAAACGTAACCTGCTCTGTCTTTCAGTGCATTGTCAGTGTCTTCTTTTGTGATTTGAGAAAACTGCAACCAGGTTCTGAAAACAAAAAGTCAAAGTTAAAGTAACAGTCCCAGATGCCCAAGTGTTGTTTTGAGTGAATACATGGCAGAAAGTTGGAAGGGAAGTCGGAAGATATATGCAAGTTAATAACTTAATTAAACACACAAACACACACACAGTGTGTATATATATAAGTTTCTGTCTTAAGAAAAGATTTTATGGCATTTTGTTTTCACCTTCACTCCATGTAATATCTAATATAAGTGTTTTTAATCGCAATTACAACTGCTTTGCCCACAGAGGTTATGGGGAAACAGCTGAAATTCAGCTTTTCCATAAGCGTCCCCATGCTGTCAGAGTGGATTTACAGAGATTTACATTTACATTTAGCTTGTGTGCAGACGTTTTTGTCTGGCTGAACAATGGACCGAATTTGCATTCCCTGCTGAAAATTTCATCAAACAAGCGTATGTGGATTCTACACATTTATACACTTCAGAAGTTATCTAGAATTAGTTATGGAGTATATAAAAAAAAAAAACATTGAATAATTTATTATCATTTTGACAAGTTAAAGGCTGAATTGTGAAGTACCTTTTTATGGAACATTTTCAAAGCTTTATTTAAACATTTAAATGACATATTTGAACATGTAATAATGTAATGAAACATTCATTTAAAATCTAGACATCATTGGTATTTATATATATATATATATATATATATATATATATATATATATATATATATATATATATATATATATATATATATATATATATATATATATATATATATATATATATATATATATATATATATATATATATATATATAGAGAGAGAGAGAGAGAGAGAGAGAGAGCATCATTTATTTGTTGTTTGTTTCTAATATAAAACTTCAGTCTAGTGATTTATGTGTCAGTATTTTTAAACATTTCCAGCACATTATGACAATGCTATGTTAATACCTTGATTATTTTGGTCACTAGAATTTTGATAATACATTTTTAAACAGTTACATAGCTTCAACCTCAAATAAACACATCAGAAAAATCCAATCATGGTCTTAAGCCCAAAACACAATGCTCGATTTAGGTCACCTTATTAGGCAATGACTTTGCACAAAGTCACTTTTACAGCATTTTTGCACCAAGGCCCCCTCATGATTTTGGACAGACATCTGAGGCAGTATAACGGTTTAATGATCTACAACTAAATAGAACGAGTTTTGTTGATAACTAAATAAAGGCTGTATATAATTAGTACAACACTGATTTCTCACTAAGTAACATCAAAAGTGCAAAATGTTAGTCAGAAATATACATGTACACACAAACTGACCACCAAACTCCACGACTTTTGGACGCCATCTTTTTTTTTTAAACTCAACAGTCGCGAAATGGAATGCGCAGGATTCTGGGATATCAAAGGCAGAGAAGGATAGCCTTCCGCTATGCTCATAGACAATGCTGCTTTCAAAAATAAACCGGAAGAAGGTAGCTGGAGACAGGAAGTGAAGCAGAATTAGGATTCGGAAGTGACTGTATTTTTGTGTTTTCAGAGACGTAACGTTACATACGTTACTATAGAAGAATAAAACATCGTCAGCATGCTGTTGACAAAAAGAGCATGATAAAATCACACTTTATCTCACTTTGTATTGTTTACGTGTTTAAGTGGTGAAAAGGGTTTTCTGTTTTATGCTTTAGCATCATGTAGCGCTGATTTCGTGTTCCTTTTTTATTGGTTAGTAAACGTGGATTGTACTTAGCAAAAACACACCGTGAGATGATCATCATGATTTATCTCTCTTTAGTCGCAGGACCGAGACAACAAACAATCTCACTGTACGACAGAATCACTGATTACGAGCCACGAGCATAGAAATCAACACGATTGTTTCACAATGCCAAACTTTTGTCTGGGACAGCCGGAAATTGAGCGGTGTGCTTGGGGCTTTACTATACACTAGAAACTTCCAGGCAGGTGTGTTGAGAGTTAAACTCTGCAGGACAGTGGCCATGGCTGGATGTATTACATATCTATCGCTCAATCCACGATACAGCAGAATTTAGAAAATTCAAAAAGCTTTGCTAAACTGGAATTGTTAAGAAAGCAACTTTGTAATGTCAAGATTATAAGTTCTCACCATCATAAACCATCTTTTTTTATTTCACGATATTGTCCTAATGTCTAGCCACGCCTCGCAACTCATTCATAATTCATTCAAAACCTTCAGATCTAGTCTGCACTGTGCCTAACGCATATGCTCTTTATGAGTCCATCTCACTCACTTGAAGTTGTAAAATATTCAATTATTTCTAAAGCCTATTACCTGATTTCTTCCACTTGAGGGAAACCTAGCCTCACAAAATAAGCAGTGCTTTTTCCCCTTCTAACTCGGTTTACCACTGGAGGGAGTCGTGCGTTTTCTATAGGTCACACATGGAACATAATATTCGTCTTTTAAGGCTTTAAGTAACACATTTAATAATGAATGTAATAATTATAAAAACTATTATTTTATTTATGAACAATATATATATTTTTTTTAAATACAAGAGAGTAGGTGATGGAGTGAGAGGCCTTGGCCTAGCACCAGTTATTAATAAAGTAGCTATAATTTATATTTTTATTATAAACAGTTAATCGTTTAAGTATTTGAAATTACAGGCAACAACAGGTAATGTAGTAATTGTACGAATTACCTTTACAAATATAAAAATGCCCTTGGATTTTATTTTTCAAATATTAAGTTGTCTTTTGATCCCGAAGCCTGTGACCTGTTGATATCTTAATTTTTTTAACGGAGGAGCTCTCTCTCTCTTAATGTGTCAAAACACCTACACCTCAATGGCTTTATAATCGAATTAACTAGATTATATCACACAACATCGCATTGCACCTTGATTTTCTCATACAGACTATTCGATATGCACTCTGAGAGCTGCCCCTTTAATTTAACATGCATTATGAAGCTAAAGCTAGAATGTAAATGTGCAGCAAATGGATTTCTAACTACTCTGATCTTTCCCTTTTAGCTTTAAAAGCCAGTGGCTGATAAGAATCACAGAGAGGGACCTGTAAGTCAAGAGTAATGGATACTACAAAGTAAACGTCTCTCTCTAGACAGTGAATATATCTATTGACTAGCACTTCGCATTTAGCTTCAGATTTCCTTTGAAAGGGCTCGTCATTAAGCCCTCCTTACAACGCAATATTTCACTCGGATGGATCGAAGCGCTTGACCGTTCTTTATGTCGAACAAGCTGCCCCTCTCGCTGGAAGTCATTTCATTTCCACAAATGGCTGCATCACACTGTGACGGCGGGTTAAAAAAAAGGTGTTTAAATGGAGCCGGGCCCGTATTGATCCAGGAGACGGCGCAGCTTTCGCTGGCCTCGCTATGACACCAGGAAGGACTGGGAGACCGCTCTATTGATTAGCCTCGAATCGGTGTGCGGTGGTTGTATTGAATCGTCTTCTTCAGACTGTCACCCGACAGGTGCCACACTGAGGATAATTAACCAGAAAGTGCTAATGAACTGCCTGAGGTGAGACTGTACACAGCATGACTGTACTATGAACACGTTGCCAAACTGAGATCTTTAGGTTTATGATACTGAAAAAATTTAATTAAGCATCTAAAGTTTAGAGATATCGATAGCTATAAACCACCCCATAAGGGGAGTGTAGGTGTATTGCTAGACACTCATTTGTATGTAAACGCTTGGTGTCTTATTCTCATATATATATATATATATATATATATATATATATACACTGCCCTCCAAAAGTTTGGAAACACCCCTGGCAAAGTGTGGGTTGACACTGTCATTGAAGACCAGCAATAATAATTTTCATTTTGATTACCTTATGTTGAGCAACCTTGGGAGGAACTGGACCGTGATGTCCGTAAGAAGTGTCCTTCCAGTGGGAATCACCTTTGGTCAATCCTTCAGGAGGCTTGGAGTCGATGTTTGAATAAAAGGACGGCTCAGATGCCCAGATCATGTAGAGCTACAACAGCTGCTAATTTGAAGTATTTTCAATATATAACCTGTTTATTTAATAAAATATGTTTTTTTAGATTGCGTTGTCTCTTATTGGCGCAAAATTATCATTCATGCCAATATTGTCCAAAATATTGTTTGCAAACGTTTGGAGGGCAGTGTATATAAATAGAGCAAAAACAGTAAAATATTATTAAATAATTTTCAGAGTCATTACTCCAGTCTTCACTTTCACATTAGCAGTAGCATGATGAAAACATATATATATATATATATATATATATATATATATATATATATATATATATATATATATATATATATATATAGATTTATTTTTATTTTTTAGATTTATTTAGTCTTTTCGATCAAATACATACATCCTTGATGAACACAAGAAACTTATTTAAAAATGGATGCCACACTTTTGCTATGTAAACTTAAACAATATTCATATTTTTGCTTTTCTTCCTTTATTTCCTTCCGTGTATATTTTTGTTAAATTGAAAGATGTGTAGGGCTCATTTCCATATATTTCTCTCATCTAGTTTTGCACTGTTCTCTAGGTCTGCGTCTTGTCAATGTCCTGCGTCCTGTGTTTTGCTAATGTGAAAGACACAAACCAAGAACACACCGAACCCCCCCTCGACATCAAAGATGCGTCTCTCAGCAGAGCAGCCTTCAGCCCGGTGATGAAAGAGCACAGAGGAGGCTATGGTGACGGGACGATTTATGTGGCAAACTAAAAAGAAAATAGAAAGCGAGTAGGATGGTGACAAAAACGAAGGATACATTTATGTCTGACAAAAAGAGAAAAAGACTGTATTGTTGTTGGCAGGATTGTGCGATAGTGGGTGCAGTTGACCATTAGAAGTGACACACAGCAGATAGAAAGACATAAAAAAAGGAGAGAGGATCAATTAGAGAGAAAATGTCCATAATGACTAGCAGGAGGAAGGCAGGAGGAGGAGACGAGGGTCAGAAAGAACAAAGAGAAAACAACAGAACTATTTAGTCTCTCTGCTGTTAGATACAGGGACACGAGCCAAGAGGAACGGGCGGCTTTGTTTGTCTGAATGTGCGCTTAATGGCTTCCTTTCAGTTCACTGTCTGCATCCACACTTTTGATCACGCGTGTCCGTCAAATATCATGGTACAGTTTTCTCCTCTAATTGTAGGTCTGTTTAAAAACGTATTCCCAAAATGCACAGCAACAGGAAGTGAGAGAAATGTTTATTAATAATTAATAAATGTTTTAAAGAAAAGAATTAATAAATATATATAATTATATATATATATATATATATATATATATATATATATATATATATATATATATAGTTTGTTTTACCAAATATTTGAAAAATGCAATTACTACTGTTCTTTTAAATGAATCATGTCAAAAAAATCACTGTCTATTATTCATATGATTTAAATAATTACTTAAAATATTATTTTGCTAACTTGTAGTCACTGCTTTACAATCTTACAAAAACAATTATTACTATTATAATATAATAATTATTATTTAATTATTAATAATTAAAATAAAAATGTATTTTTTTACATAATATTTAAAATTACAATAGATTATGGAAATGAATTACTATTTTTAATAATTAAATAATAAGTAATTATATATGTTAATAAGTTAATATATCTGATTAAAATAACCCTTTAATTGTTTATTTATAATAAATAATGAATATATATATATATATATATATATATATATATATATATATATATATATATATATATATATATATATATATATAAAAATTTTAGAATATGTAGAATTATCTGGTTTATATTGTTTTCATTATGTACAAAATTATTAATGACAATTACTTGTTTATAGAATTTATAGAATTAGTTCTTTCAGTACTTCACATCCTGGGTGCGATTTCAGATGTTGTGACAAGTTAAGCCAAAAACATTTTTAAAAAGCATTTCAAAACAAGAGCATTTTATTCCATTCCTTTGTACTCCATCAATTTCTTTTTTTATACAATATGTATGCCGCGACCCACCCTTTAAAGGCATAGGGCAGCTCAGGTTTTGTACCAGATAGTGTGTGTGTGTGTGTGTGTGTGTGTGTGCGTGTGTGTTCTCATCGTTAGTAGCCTCTATTTAGTATCTCTCCTGACAGATTTGTCAGGTTTAGGGGGCTGGCTGTCTACCCCCTTTTTGTGTTCATTAAAAAGTCCCATCTTAGCTCCGCTACTGTTAGTTATCAGGCACGACTCTTCCAGCTCTCTCTCTGCAGCTCAGATGACTGCATTAGGCAGCACCTTTAAAGATAATTGCTTAATTGGGGCCTTTTCATTTGCTGTCAGCGTATGAGGGGCCGTGAATGGCTAAGATAAGACTGTAATTATGTGGCCAGCTTCGATATCCACTTTCGCTGGAGAAGGATGCTGACAAGCGGCTCTCGTGGTCCAGCGTCGCTCGCCGAGGCCTGTCAGAGAGCCCCAGACACAAAAGAAGATGAGTGGGAGAGAGAAGAAAGGCCTCAGAGAACATTAGAGAGAAAAGGAGGAGGAAAAAGGGAGAAATGTGGTTTCGCAGACATATAAAAACACATGCGATTAGGGAGAGGACAGACGTGCTATTAGCCGAGATCATAAAAGGCAGAGGGATCGTATGGTCAGACGAGCTATTACAAGGGATCGGATGATCTGAAAACACACTGTGATTGATTAAGACTGCAGGAACAGTAAAGCATGGCATTTAAAAGAAAGGAAAAAAAAGTACTTTTATCTTGGCAGCTGTTAAATTGATGGAGGTCACTAAGTCGATCCAGTTGAAGCTTGCTGCATTGCACCACTACTCATGCCATTTATTTAGTCGTTTGGAATCTAAACAATCAAGGAAATAGTTAAATGCATTATTCACTAAAATAAAAAAACAAACTTAAACCATATTATATAAGGAGAATAACTATTTTTAAAAGAGTGCATGAAATTGATCAAAAGTGACAGTAAAGACATTTGTAATGTTTCAAATAAATGCTCTTCAGCAAATCAGAAATATTACAAAAATATTTATATATACACATATATTTATGCGTAATTATAATTGTAAAATATAATTCAAGTTTTATTTATTTATTTATCTTTTAAACTTATTTAACCTAATATTCACGTTATCTAACCGGTCTCTTCCCCTAATATTTTGTATTATCCGAGAAGCGCTCACTTTGTCTTTGAAATACATCCCACTCTGCCGCCGGAAAAATATAAAAATTTTTATTATTTGTAAATGCAATAATTTAACATTTTACCTGATCCTTTTATGCCTTATTAGAGACCTTGTCTCCAAAAAAGAATATATATATACATATATATATATATATATATATATATATATATATATATATATATATGTGTGCCTGTGTGTGTGTCTGTGTGTGTGTGTGTGTGTGTGTGTGTGTGTGTGTTTTAATAATATAATAATAATAATAATAATAATAATAATAATAATAATAATAATAACACATAATATAATATGTGTAATATTTAAACAATCTAAAATAACTGTCCATATATGTACTTTATACATGCGATGACTTTTTAGCAAACATTACTCCAGTCCTCAATGTCACATGATCTTTAAACATTTATATATGGTTATGCTTTTTTAAAAATTTTCTCTAAATGTATCATACAGACATTTTCGCCTGTTACAAGACCACGAACACCATCCGTTTTCACTAGAGTTATAAGCGCCCTCACTACATACCAAAAATCAACCAGTCAACAATCACCAATTTTAGACCATCAAATTGAAAAATATAAATCGCAGGGGCTTTTCAGGAGGTTTGGCCATCAATAGACTGGCACAAATTGATTATAGCAGCTGGATGGCAACGGGCTCTGGGATGAGAGATGCTTTAAAAAAGCCCAAAATATGAAGGTGTATTTACTTTGATGTTTAACCAAAGATGACAAATGCGTGACAGGTTCGTAAGCTGGTTAGGTCAACGGTGTCATACATGTGGAAGGATTAATATACATCTATAAGTATGAAAGCAAACGCTTCACTACATAAATTCTGCTTATTTTAAGAACTTCCATACTGTTTAAGCATATAAAAAAAAGTTCGGTCTATAATCAATAGTTCTTCTAAATGTATGGCTCAATAAAGGTGAATGTCTCTGAAACTATCACAGCGTCTGTAATATCATTCATACTGTGAGAGCAGAGGAGAGGACGAGGGAAACTGAGAGATAAGGGTGAAGAGAGAGCGATGCGCAACACAGGAAGTGGATGGGGGCAAGATTAGTTTTGCTCTGGTAGTGACAGATCAGAAAAACAGGAGAGGCAAGAAGAGAGATGAAACCGAGAGAAGAGGAGGATTAGTGCCACTTGAGAGATGCTATGTGTGTGCGCACATGTGGGCTTTACCGGGTCGGGGATCCTGGAATATGAGGAATTCTGGGAGTTCAGTGGGGATTAGTCTTGCTTGAGGAGTGAGAGCTTGAGAGGAGGATGTGAGAACATTTTTTGATCTTGGTTTGCATCATACGCGGAAGAGGCGTGAATTCTTACACTTCCAGGGTGGCACGATACTGAAGGGAAAGAAAAAAAGACCAAAAAACTTCAGGACACTTACAAAGCTGATATTGATTACTGTTTCTTAGGTGTACCAGAAAGGTGGAACAACAATCAGTTGATGGTTTGGTCTTGTCCATGCTGTTGTAGGCAGACTAGTACCTGTGAGATCTGAGATCTCGTCTTCTCGATGTTTCTGGTACTACAAGGTGTTTTTCTTCATCTCTACCTGCAGGGTGATAATGTTCACATCCCTACAAAAAAACACTAGAGATTTACTGTCTTGTGTGAAATGAATCGTCCAGATCCAGAATTGGGTTTTTCTGTTTGTGGTTGCCACTGGTAAAGTGTTGTTTTAGTGCTTGATTTATAGGTTTTTACAGTGCCTAAAGCCTTCTACGCAATGCACGATTTTTGGCTGTCCCAGATGAAAGATTGGCATCGTGAAACAATAGCGCCACTTTTCTTTGACTGTGGCTCCGAAACTGTGGTCCTATGTCGTACTGTACAGAGAGAGTGGTTCAAAGACACCCAATGTCACAGTCACGCGACCAAAGATAGCCTGCGATCATTTTCCGACAGTCGGTGCGTTCAAAATGAGACATATTGCCCTCCGAAGGGCACTTTGGAGTGAAAACAATCATGACCGACATGTTGAAGGGTTGTTCCAAACCAAAGTGCTCAAAACTGGCCACTTCAATTTGCCCTTCGGAGGGAAGGATTTTGAAGGGTACGACTAATGGACACTTCAGGACGCCATGATTCTTTCCATGATGACGGCGCTTCCTTATGGGCAAGGGATGAAGGGCACTTTTGAAAAACAGTCTTCTAACCTCTCACTCCGGACGGTAAACCCTTTGAAGGAAACAGGGCATAGGGATGAGCCCTTCTGAATGGAACGCAAGGAGGGTCAGAAGGTCAGCATGATCATCGCGTGTTTGCTGCTATGAACCACGTTTACTTACCAGCCAATAAAAATGCAACATGAAATGTCATTTTGATCAATGCGACATGGCGCTAAATTCAAACTCGTTTAACTTCCTTAACTTCAACATAAAAAGTACAACTGTGCTTTGTCATGCTCTTCTTGTTTCTTCTGAGGTTTTATTCTTCAGTAGTAACTTTTTTTTTGGATTGACCACAAAAATAGCAATTTGAGCTAACAAATCAATATAGTTCAGTTTGATTTCACCCTGGCTTTAAGATAATGTACTTCTCAACCTTCTTTGCCCTCAATGCCTATATTTCAGGCCACCTACACTAGATTTTTTTGACCTCAGAAAAAGCCTAATTGTGATTTAAAACAACCTTTTCCATTGTAGTAAAACTTTATTCATAGCAAACATAAGAGAGTGGAGTAACATCTAAAATCTAGAAGGTGAATGGGGTCCTTTTGTGGTTCTACATAACACCATTTGACAAAAGATGGATGCCTTTAAAGATGGATGCTATAGCCCTTAAAGGTTTTATAATGCAATTTCAAGTTTGCTCTTGTTTTTGGAGCGTTACAAGCTGTATTACAAGATCCATAAAGTCTCAAACCAAAAAATATTTTCTTTATAAAAGTTAAGATTCATCTATGCCTTCCAAAAACACTTAATTTAAACACGCCCTCACATATCAATGTCACTGTGTTGAATGATTTGCATAACACCGCCCCAAATGCACAAAATAATAGTATTTTAATAATAGCCAATTAACCACTTCTAGTGCTATTTAGCATACTTTTTGTTTAGAATATTAAAAAAATAATATAAATTGTAACAAAAAAACATAATTTAATTTAAATAATAAGCATTAATGATCATTTGCATGTTTAAAAAATATAATATAAAGACCAATGTATTTTGTTTGCCTACTTTTGAATTTTGAACCATTTAGAATATACTACTGTTTGGGTTGGTAAGATTGAAGATTGAAAGAAATTACTTTTGCTCACCAAGACAGTAAAAATAGTAGAATTATAAAATACTAATACAATTTTAATAACTTTTCTATTTCTTTATCATTCCAATATGCTGAGTTGGTGATAATAAGAAGCATTTCTTGTTCTTCTTCTAATTATTATTATAAAAACAATGTTGTGCTGCTTCAAATTTGAGTGGAAATACTTTTTTTCAGGAACCTTTGATAAGTATAAACTAGACAATAGAACAGTATTTAGTTTAAATATAAATCTTTATGTATAAAAAAAAAAATAATAATAATAAATTGAATGTATCATTAATTGTTACATAAATGCATTGATGTCCTTCAAAAAAAAAAAAAAAAAGAAATTAAAAAAATTTTAATTCACTGCAATATAAAAATGATGCAGTGAATAATTTTAATTCACTATTCATTAATATGAAAATAATTTAAAACACTGTTGTGTTTTTTGGGGATGAAAAGATCCATGAACATGACACTACATGTATATATAAAAAAAAAATGTTGACAATAGCTTACATCCTCATGAGACACAATTGCCGTCCGAATAGGACTTAACTAGCCATGTTTTTAAATGTTATTTTCATGCATTTTATGACGTTATTTAAGGCTCCATGAATCACCTCCTCTTGATTTCCAGATTACTCCCTCACTAGATGGAAAGCTGTGTCTGTTGTGTGTTTCCATGGCAACGTCCTGTCTGTCTTTTTACTGGGAGAACTGGAAAGGAAGGAGACAGGTTGACATGATACACAACAACCTACAAAGCAACTGATCAGCGTGTCTTGTTTATTGTAATATATTCACACAAATGCGAAACTGATGGAAAGAGTGATGCCGAGAGGAAAAATGAAAAGCCAAACAGACGGAGAGGGGGGAGGGGTGGAGGGGGAAAAAAAAAGAGAAAAGAAAAGAAATGGCCTGTGTTTACTGAGTGACCCTTGAGAGGCACAGAGGAAGACTGGATGGACTTTAATTGGCCCGGCACATAAAGGGGGCCGGGAGAGAGACAGGAATGAGCTCAAATGAGGGATGGTTTGATGGAGGATTTACAGCAAGAACAGCCGAGAGGCAGCGCCGGTGTTTGTCATCATTTTAAAATGGCAGGGGAGAATAGAGAAAAAAGAAAGAGATTTTTTTTTTTGTCTCATTAGTATTCACAGATATTCCTACCTCAAGTATGCTTCAAGCTCACATACGCTTTTGTACGTGTGCATAAAACCTGAACAATACTACAGTATTAGCATGCTGACAACATTCTAAAACACCTGCATATAAACAAGTTTCTATTAGTAAAAATTAACATTAAGATTGATAAATTGTAGCGGTATCTGTAACACTTTACAATAAGGTGTTGTATTTTGTAGTATTAGTAATTTGTTAGTATTAATGTATTAACTAACATAAATAATGAACAATGCATTTATTGCAATATATTTATGTTTCTTTATTAACGCTGGTTCATACACTTAACTAATGTTGTTAACTCATTTTATTGTATTTGTTACATGTTAGCTCATTTTGAGTAATGTTACGGATTATTAGAAGCTTTGTTATAAATAAAAATAACTAATAAAAATAAGAAATTAGGCAAAAAATGAAAAAGTTAAACTAAAGTGTGACCTATAGCAGTCATATGTTGATGTACAGTAAGTTTCGATATCTAAGCATATAAAAATAAAAATGTACACTTTATGAAGTAATACCTAAATGTGAGTGAGTTCAGGCTTAAAAAAGACACGCGAAGAGAACGAATTAGGAGGTACTGGCAGAATAAAGCTGGAGCACATGGGGAGAGAAAGATGGATGGTGGTGGACAGAATGGAAAGAGTGAGACAAAGATGGATGGATTGGGACTAGTCCACACACTCACACACACACACACACACACACACACACACACACACACAGAATGAATGAGTGACCAAAGGGAGAGAACTTCACAGATGGACTCAATAAAGCTGCTGGAGTCCTGAAAAATCAAGTGAAAAATAGAGCTTAGAGAATCAAAATTAAAGGGCTTATATCATTAGCATCTAATTTTACACGCTATTACGCATACAAACATCAAACGAAAACATCAAAATATATTGTATTTGTTCTGAAATATGTTCTGTGAAGGGTATGAAGATATTTCGAAGAATGTTTGGTTCCCAGTGAATTTTTGGTTTATACAATGCACGAAAGCCAACAGCAATCTTATAAAAACATATTTTTTTTTTTATGAAAGAAAGAAAGTTATACAGGTTTGGAACGACATGAGGGTCAGTAAACGACGACAGATTTTTCCATTTTTGGGTGAACTACCTCTTTACTGCGAAAAACAACCGAATAAACAAAAGAATAAAGACCGGAGCTCTGCAGAATTGCTCCTCCCGCCAGGGCTGACAGCTATTATTCCAGCCAGAATGAGCTTCAGTCAATACAGGTGACTGGCTATCGGTGATCAATTACAGTGCAGGGACAGCATTGATCATGCTCAGTCAAATGTGACATAAACAAGACGCCGGCGATCAATAGAGCTTCGCGGCGCTCGGCTCCGGACAATCGCCGTGCGTCTCAATTAAGTGAATCCTGAGCCACCGTGTGCGCTTTGATAAAGAGACTCATTTAGCCGCATCACTGTAAGACAATGGAGCTCGCCGCCATCGTCCACTGAGCGTGTGATACCGCCGCTGTGCCGGCAGCCATCAGGGAGCCTGCCAGATCAATCATCTTTTGTTGCTTATTGCAGCAAAGGAAAAGAGAGAGAGAGAGAGAGAGAGAGAGACAGACTGGTATAAAGATGGCGAGACAGCCTGATGAATGTTGTGGCAAACAAATGAGTCAGTGTTCTGGCTCAAGTCGTAGTTGGTAGTGGTGGTATATTATCATGATTATGTCTGTTTAGGAGTCATGAACATCATATTTGTAGAATGAATCCACGCCACTCTACGCAATAGCTTATGGGTTGATGTCACGCAAAATAAAAGAAAAAGAAAACGAATCAAAAACTTCTATTAGGGCCAATTGCACTCAAATTCAAGGCGAAAGTGTTTCATGAAGCCAGCGTGTCACATTTGACAATCAATTACTGATGAATATATCCACTGACCCACATAATCCAAAGATTGACAGTAGCGGAATGAAGTTATCAAATTAAGTATGTCACAAGTTCATTTGAGCACTTGAATTAGATGACAAGCATGATTGAGCCCTCAAATCACTGCGTAATGAGAACATCATTTATGTCAGAAAATAGTGACTCAATAAGTTATTGAAAACGCTGTTCACATGATTTTTAAAATATTTTTACATTTAAGATGCTTTCTTCTATTTGTATTTGAACGTTTTACAATACACAAATGTAAAATACAAACATTCATTCAATTAAAAATAATATAATTAACATCATTATTCCAGTCACCTGATCCTCATAATAAAATGCTGATTTGTTTAATTAGTCAAGTTTGGTTAAATTAGTTTGATAATTAGATTGAGTTACTGACCTTTTGATTGGTAGTGTGTGGGTGTTTATGTATCTGAATTATGAAAGTATGTGAATATGAAACTAGAAAGTGAGGATGAGATAGCGGCAGTGCTCCAATCATGAGAGTCACTTTGTTATATACTTTGTTGATATATATATATATATATATATATATATATATATATATATATATATATATATATATATATATATATATATATATATATATATATACATATATATTTATATATATATATATATAAATTTATATATATATATATATATATATATATATATATATATATATATATATATATATATATATATATATATATTCAACAAAGTATATAACAAAGTGACTCTCATGATTGGAGCACTGCCGCTATCTCATCCTCACTTTCTAGTTTCTGAAATCCCTTTATTATTTCTGGGTTATGAACGGCACTCACTAATGAGGTCTTCTCTCCTTGACCCGAGAGCTGGAGGAACAATCGTCTCAAACGCTGTTGCATAGAGCTGATTAAGTGGGAGTGTGTTTGATTGCTGGATATAGTGCCGCAATGGTGATATAAGTCAAGCACACAATACTGATATCCATATGGCATTATCAGCTCTGCTTTTTCAGCACATCTTAAATTTTAGCTTGTTATTTGATATGTTACGCCCGACACGGACTCAAATGTGATCGCCGTCCAAAAATGTCAAGTTTGAGCCCAAGTCTGAGTCCCACTCTACTACACGCTGACGCTAAAACTTGACAAAATCACTGCGGATGCTTTCACGTTCACATTCTCTTCCGAGCGCATTTTGTGTTAACGTTTGAAATCACTTCACAAACCCTTGAAAACACGAGATTAGTAGCGTCCTTTTCTCAGGAGAAAAATCTGACAAGCGGTTAGACGTGAAGAAAAAGTCTCCATTTGCTCGGCTGCTTAATCTCACCGCTGTCAAGGAAAAACAATTGAGGTATTAAAGAAACAATTTTTCCAATGGGAACGGTTAAAAGAGCTGATCTTCACCCACCCTTCCTCCTCATTTATTTCTATCCTCTCTACACAAACAAACGCACCGAAGTACGGCACACATACGCTGAAGGTCTACGCACTAATGGTGCACTCTGATCTGATAATGTACACTAACATATATCTCAGCTCACCTCCTTCAGCCAGACCACAGCCACCCATAAACAGCTCCACAGGCCTCATCGAAGCTCGGCCATAGAAAGAGAAAGGCATTATCACAGAAGATGCAGTATTATCTCAGTTAATGGCATTGTGATGCCCTAAAAAAGTACCTTGCATTAACTGTGCTCTAAAACTGAAGCATCGTGTGACGTAGTGCTTTAATCTGGTATGGACACGTAAGGAAAAATGGATTTTTAAAAAGATCGTTCAATCAAAATTGAAAAAACTGTTCATTCACTTGTATCACTTGAAGAATATTTAGCCACTCTTTTCCCCCACGCTCTTAAAAATGAAGGTTCCCTATTGGCTTTCATAGGAATATTGGAATATTTCCATTGCATAAAGCTTCTTCAGATTTCAAAAATGTTTTTCGTACTCTTAGGAACTGTTCACTGAAAGGTTCATTTGGGAGCTTTGTTTGTAGGAGGAACTATGAGACCTGAAAAGGTTCGTTCACTATTTATTGATCTATATACCTAACAATCTATCACACAAATCACACAAATCACATTTTGCACAAAAATACAGTTGATATTATGTTTTCAATATTGGTCATAATTCAATAAGCCAATTAGAATAATTTCTGAAGGGATCATGTGACACTGACAATTCAGCTGTCAGCACAAGAAAGAAAACAAAAACTAAAATAAATAATATATATAAAATTAGTGTTGTCAAATGATTAATCGCATCCAAAAGAAAGATTTTTGTTTACATACTATATGTGTGTACTGTGTATATTTATTATGTATATATCTAAGAAAAAAATTATATTTGTATATTAAATATATGTATAAAATATAACAAAAATATATACATGTAAATGCACCCAAATGTTTTCTATATATATATATACTGTATGAGTATGTATTTATATATACACATAATAAAAATAAACAGTACGCATATATATTATATGTATTTTATTTTGGATACAATTTCTTATTTGACAGCACTAATTAAAATAAAATTAAAAACATTTAAAAACTGTAATCAAAATTGTACTTTTACATTAGGTCATTTAGCAGACACTTTTATCCAAAGTGAATTCAAAATAAGAACATTTTACTATTATTGCATTTTTTTTTATCAAGCACATGCAGCCTTAGTGAGTATGAACTTCATGAGTATGAAAGTGAATGTGAGCAACCAGTACATTATTTCTTCAAATAATAAAGGCATGGACGGATGACAAAATGTTCTTTTTTGGGTGATCTTTGGGGTTCTTCAGGCAATGATCAATGATGAGAATTAAAAAAATTCTTGAAAACACTGCTAATAAATTTGATGCTGTAAAGTTATCGGGAGCCAGCGGATGGCAGTAGAAATGAAGAAATACAAAGTCTGACCTCAGCAGAAAATAACAGCTGGAGTAATATATATATATATATATATATATATATATATATATATATATATATATATATATATATATATATATACACACACACACACACACACACATATATATATATATATATATATATATATATATATATACACATACATATACACATACATATACATGTATTTATACTTATATAAAAAAAATCTAAAAGTTGTATTTTTGAGACATTCATTAGTCGCATAATCAAGCAAAAGAAAATGCAAGCTACAACAACCTCATGCCCTTAACATTAACCATGTAATTTATTCATTATGCTGATTGCCCACTATTAAATTCAATTTACTACATATAAACTACCTCCATATAGAAACCAAAGCCATCAAATTGATTGACTAGTACGGATTGCCCATACACGGACAGCATTAATCTTATTTAAGCTGAGGCTCAATGTTCTCAATGTGAATACTATTAAAAGCCTGGTTTTATTAAAGTGAAGTGCTCTCAATGAGAACAAGCAGCAGTAAATGGCACTTAAGAACAAAAAAGAAGAAAGTGCTGGAAACAGTTAGAAACCCTGACTTCAATCACAGAAAGTGCTACTTCACTGACTAACCGCAGGACTTTTGTTTGCTTCATAAAAGGTGAGACAATCGCTGAAAGGACTGGAACAGGAAGATATAACTAGTCCATGCAGCTCAGTCACAGACTGTGAAAATAGAAGCTTTTATGAAGTATTTCTCAGAATGACTGATCGTGGGACAGTAAATTGCAAGGATGTTCATATATATATATATATGAAAATGATTTGTTAAAAACTGTTTTTTGCAAATGAACTGTATATATATTTACTATTTGCAATTTACTATTTTCAAAAAATCAAAGTTGTTATAAGACAAGAATACATTTTTGTTTAGGTTATGAAAGGTTTTGATCTACTTGATCTACAGTGTATATGTATATATGCACATGTTCTATTCATTAACATTGTTTAAAGCTTCAAAGCATTTATTTAATATTAATTCCGACATGACAACTCTCTGAGGGATTGGCATGGTAATTTATATGGCAATGTTCATTTGGTTTTGGCGGAATAGATCTAATACGTCGCTGCTGGAGAGCAAGTACTAAGACTTGCTACTGCCAATACATCCACAACATGCTGATGCTGAGTATGTAAGAAATACTGCTGCTGCAAATATAACACACATGACATAACCCCTATATCATAGATAAATTACCTCATAGCAGATCCTCACAGGTGGAGCTGGGGAAGGTGGAGGGTTTCTGAACCACCCTGCAAAATTGATCACTGGTTACAAAAAAAAAGATTAATAATGTAAAAAAAGATTAACTTGCTGTGCCCGATTGTAAAGTGTTAGCATACAAATTTAAAAACTATGTAATACTTATTTTCAGGAATTAAGAAATGCCCCCCACCCCCTTCTTTTAAGCATAGAACAAAAACTTGTGTTTAAAAGAAGAAATAATGGCTGTGCACTGAGAATAAGCTTAATTCAAAATACATACTCATTATCTGTTGCTGTTTAACTTTTTTTTTTAGGTATACTAAAATATTTTCAGCTGAGAAAAAAAAGACAAAAAGTGCTTAATAATTTTTTTTTTTTTTTACTTAAGCGCAGGCTTGAATACAAAGCGATGCACATTTTGTCCTTGAAACCATTCTGTAATTAGCTTCATCGTTTCTCAGCGCCAACTGCCCTGACCTGGGAATGATAAAAACACAAATTATACCGGTTCAGTCCCCTGACGCAAGAACTGCAAATGGACACACATGGAAAGATGAGAGCAACATATGTTTTCATTTCAGTAAGTGCTAGCCGGTTGTCTACTGCTTTAGCTCTGATTAAAGTAAAGTTATTAGCCCCTTTGTGGTCAATGCTGAAAAGCCACCGCTCTCATAAAGCCGAGAATGATTTATCCTTGACCTAGAGGAATGTGGTGAGGACATGTGCCCAGTAAAGCTCCATTACGGTATTAATTCTTAACCCTGGACAATAGCAGACGCTAATAACAGTTAAACTCACAGGGGAAGAATAGCGGAAGCTAAGTCTCCTTGCTAACAGCTGCTTTTTGAAGCTGAAAGCTTGGGCAGGTACTGTTAATATGCTAAGAGGTGATAATGAGACGCGTAGAAAGCGCTGGCAGCATTAAACAGCTGTCACTTCCTGTGGACTTTGTTTTAATTTGTCTTGGTTATGGGTTAATGAGAAATAGTCTGAAATGATGGAAAACAAATGTCTTGCAAAATCATCTCGCGTTTCATACAGTTGAGAAATATGGCAACAACTCTATAAATGCAGTTAAACACTAAAATTCAAGATATTAAATAAAAAATTAGTCTGTAGTAGTTTTTTTCATATTTATATCATACGATAAGCATGATTTTATATAACAGTTTAGTAAATAAAAAGTTAATATTGTTGTGTATTTAATTGAAAATTCAATACCGTCTTTTTGTGATCAGTTCTTCTGAGAAAATGTACCTTTTTTATTAAAGCCATAGCAGAACTGTTCAGTTTCTGAGCATCACAGCAGTGTTTAGTTTCTGAATGAATCTGCGTTTTGAACGAATCACGTTCATTCGTAAGACATTCATCCCCACCTGCTGGTAGTTGTAGTTTCTTATTTAGAGTAAAAACATTCAAGGTATAGTTCACCTAAAAATGTAAATTCTGTCATCTTTATCCATAGTTTATGTTAGGCCGCTTATTGTAGCCTAAATATTAATGTGTAATAAATTTTATGTTGAATCTAAAAATATTGTTTGCTGAATCTACTATCTGTCATGTCTAATTGATACTTGCTCATTGAACACATTAATGGCTTTAAATGATCTTTTGTGGGTAATTTCACTGCCAAATTACATTTGCAATTAATTTAATTAATCAACACATCATGCAATTAATTAGAAATAAAAAATGACAGCCCTAATACACACACACACATATATATATATATATATATATATATATATATATATATATATATATATATATATATATATATATATATATATGTGTGTGTGTGTGTGTGTGTATGTACACATATATGTGTGCGTGTATCTATCATGTATATATAAATACACACACACACATTTATATATTTAAGAGAAAAAATGATATAAATATGTCAGTGTTTCATTGAAAGCAGTGTTTGTTGGTTTAATCAGGTGCGTTACTTTAATATTTCAATACATATGTCCCTTTGCACTTATTAGAGCCATTAACAACAGTGAGAGAATATCAACTTTTAGTTAACATGAGCTCTGCAACACCGTTTGGATGTGACCCAGTTTTGTCTGCATGAGCTATCTAACGCTTGCAGTTGGCCTGAACACCAGTGCTGAGTTTGACTGACAGCTCTAAATACTGTTATCTGAAGCGCCATTTGTCCATGTTGCAGCACATTTAGCTCAAATCAATGCGAGCGAAAGATTCGAAAAAGAAAAAACAAGGTGCTAAATAAATTAAATTAGATTGATAGGACGTTTGTTTAGAGTCGAGGCTGATGAAAGTGTAGCCGAGGGCAGGAATCATGTGGTAATCATGTTTACTGAAATGATGATGAAGGATTCGGGCTCATGGGACTTAATTGCTGGAAGACAAAACATTATGGAGGTGTGGGTTTAATTATAATTATAGTAACTTAACAAATACTTATGAATAGTACTTGTTACCAAAACAAAATATATAGTTAGGTAATATAAACAATCGAGATATTCATATTTTTTGTGTCTGGCAGAACCTGCCGCAAAACAACGCATGGGTCGTTGCGATTGGCTGCCAAGGTGTTGCTACTGTATGCAGTTGCTAGGGTGCTGAGCGGTTGCTAAGAGTGTAGTAATGCTAAATGTGAAGTATTAGACGTTTTTTTGTAATGACTATGAGCAATTATGCTCGAATCATCATCAAAATCAAATGATTCATGTCTTGTTGTAATAAGACGATCACTCGAGATTCTTATAATAATAGATCTTGAATGGTGCTCATTGAAAACAATAAGATTATAATGAAGGTATGCTTGTTCAAATGATATGCAGTTTGCAAGCGCGGTCATTCAGATGAGGTTTCTTATTCGAATATGTAATATATTACAAAAATGTTTGAGTAAAGTGAGGGGCAGTGTGTGTTAAATATTTGAGCAGTCATACATAATTTGTAGGCGCAGTAGCTGAACAGTGATATTACACCCATGTTGCATTCAGGTGCAGAATCCACCATTGGATACATCTCACCCCTGTAGAGGAGAACTGATGAGAGATGCATTATAAATCAATAGACCAGTGTTTTAATACATGCAAAGGTGGACATAACGATTTTAAGACTAGATCTTAAAAAAAACTGCTGCATAAAAGATATTGGTCTGGATCAACAGCCTTAGCAGTACAGTAGCTCCATTTTATCTCACTAAGGACGA